>NW_027137069.1:0-223709 GCF_040869045.1 Eurosta solidaginis | reverse complement strand
TGCGTTTTTTTTTTAATTTGCTTACCGGGCTAAAGGTTAGCATGCTTAAAATACGTAAGTCGTTTTATTCAACAAATTTAAGTAGATAACTCATCATTTGTTTGCATCAGAGCGATAATTTTTGAGATAGTTATTAAAACTGTTTAAAGGTTGTCAAACGTTGTTTCTCGTTGTATATCCTTTAATTCTAGAGTTAAATTGATAAATAACGTGTACGAATTTGTTTAACGTATTTGTTTTGGTTACTCCGTTCTCGTGTAGCCTACATATTGCGTTTTTTTTTTAATTTGCTTACCGGGCTAAAGGTTAGCATGTTTAAAATACGTAAGTCGTTTTGTTCATCAAATTTAAGTAGATAACTCATCAGTTGTTTGCATCAGAGCGACAATTTTTGAGATAGTTATTAAAACTGTTTAAAGGTTGTCAAACGTTGTTTCTCGTTGTATATCCTTTAATTCTAGAGTTAAATTGATAAATAACGTGTACGAATTTGTTTAACGCATTTGTTTTGGTTACTCGAAGTCTCCGTTCTCATGTAGCCTACATATTGCGTTTTTTTTTTAATTTGCTTACCGGGCTAAAGGTTAGCATGCTTAAAATACGTAAGTCGTTTTATTCAACAAATTTAAGTAGATAACTCATCATTTGTTTGCATCAGAGCGATAATTTTTGAGATAGTTATTAAAACTGTTTAAAGGTTGTCAAACGTTGTTTCTCGTTGTATATCCTTTAATTCTAGAGTTAAATTCATAAATAACGTGTACGAATTTGTTTAACGCATTTGTTTTGGTTACTCGACGTCTCCGTTCTCGTGTAGCCTACATATTGCGTTTTTTTTTTAATTTGCTTACCGGGCTAAAGGTTAGCATGTTTAAAATACGTAAGTCGTTTTGTTCAACAAATTTGAGTAGATAACTCATCAGTTGTTTGCATCAGAGCGACAATTTTTGAGATAGTTATTAAAATTTTTTAAAGGTTGTCAAACGTTGTTTCTCGTTGTATATCCTTTAATTCTAGAGTTAAATTGATAAATAACGTGTACGAATTTGTTTAACGCATTTGTTTTGGTTACTCGACGTCTCCGTTCTCGTGTAGCCTTCATATTGCGTTTTTTTTTAATTTGCTTACCGGGCTAAAGGTTAGCATGTTTAAAATACGTAAGTCGTTTTGTTCAACAAATTTGAGTAGATAACTCAGCAGTTGTTTGCATCAGAGCGACAATTTTTGAGATAGTTATTAAAACTGTTTAAAGGTTGTCAAACGTTGTTTCTCGTTGCATATCCTTTAATTCTAGAGTTAAATTGATAAATAACGTGTACGAATTTGTTTAACGTATTTGTTTTGGTTACTCGACGTCTCCGTTCTCGTGTAGCCTACATATTGCGTTTTTTTTTTAATTTGCTTACCGGGCTAAAGGTTAGCATGTTTAAAATACGTAAGTCGTTTTGTTCATCAAATTTAAGTAGATAACTCATCAGTTGTTTGCATCAGAGCGACAATTTTTGAGATAGTTATTAAAACTGTTTAAAGGTTGTCAAACGTTGTTTCTCGTTGTATATCCTTGAATTCTAGAGTTAAATTGATAAATAACGTGTACGAATTTGTCTAACGCATTTCTTTTGGTTACTCGACGTCTCCGTTCTCGTGTAGCCTACATGTTGCGTTTTTTTTTTTTAATTTGCTTACCGGGCTAAAGGTTAGCATGTTTAAAATACGTAAGTCGCTTTGTTCATCAAATTTAAGTAGATAACTCATCAGTTGTTTGCATCAGAGCGACAATTTTTGAGATAGTTATTAAAACTGTTTAAAGGTTGTCAAACGTTGTTTCTCGTTGTATATCCTTTAATTCTAGAGTTAAATTGATAAATAACGTGTACGAATTTGTTTAACGTATTTGTTTTGGTTACTCGACGTCTCCGTTCTCGTGTAGCCTACATATTGCGTTTTTTTTTAATTTGCTTACCGGGCTAAAGGTTAGCATGTTTAAAATACGTAAGTCGTTTTGTTCAACAAATTTAAGTAGATAACTCATCAGTTGTTTGCATCAGAGCGACAATTTTTGAGATAGTTATTAAAACTGTTTAAAGGTTGTCAAACGTTGTTTCTCGTTGTATATCCTTTAATTCTAGAATTAAATTGATAAATAACGTGTACGAATTTGTTTAACGTATTTGTTTTGGTTACTCGACGTCTCCGTTCTCGTGTAGCCTACATATTGCGTTTTTTTTTTAATTTGCTTACCGGGCTAAAGGTCAGCATGCTTAAAATACGTAAGTCGTTTTGTTCATCAAATTTAAGTAGATAACTCATCAGTTGTTTGCATCAGAGCGACAATTTTTGAGATAGTTATTAAAACTGTTTAAAGGTTGTCAAACGTTGTTTCTCGTTGTATATCCTTTAATTCTAGAGTTAAATTGATAAATAACGTGTACGAATTTGTTTAACGTATTTGTTTTGATTACTCGACGTCTCCGTTCTCGTGTAGCCTACATATTGCGTTTTTTTTTTTTAATTTGCTTACCGGGCTAAAGGTTAGCATGTTTAAAATGCGTAAGTCGTTTTGTTCATCAAATTTAAGTAGATAACTCATCAGTTGTTTGAATCAGAGGGGCAATTTTTGAGATAGTTATTAAAACTGTTTATAGGTTGTCAAACGTTGTTTCTCGTTGTATATCCTTTAATTCTAGAGTTAAATTGATAAATAACGTGTACGAATTTGTTTAACGTATTTGGTTTGGTTACTCGACGTCTCCGTTCTCGTGTAGCCTACATATTGCGTTTTTTTTTTAATTTGCTTACCGGGCTAAAGGTTAGCATGCTTAAAATACGTAAGTCGTTTTGTTCAACAAATTTAAGTAGATAACTCATCAGTTGTTTGCATCAGAGCGATAATTTTTGAGATAGTTATTAAAACTGTTTAAAGGTTGTCAAACGTTGTTTCTCGTTGTATATCCTTTAATTCTAGAGTTAGATTGATAAATAACGTGTACGAATTTGTTTAACGCATTTGTTTTGGTTACTCGACGTCTCCGTTCTAGTGTAGCCTACATATTGCGTTTTTTTTTAATTTGCTTACCGGGCTAAAGGTTAGCATGTTTAAAATACGTAAGTCGTTTTGTTCATCACATTTAAGTAGATAACTCATCAGTTGTTTGCATCAGAGCGACAATTCTTGAGATAGTTATTAAAACTGTTTAAAGGCTGTCAAACGTTGTTTCTCGTTGTATATCCTTTAATTCTAGAGTTAAATTGATAAATAACGTGTACGAATTTGTTTAACGCATTTGTTTTGGTTACTCGAAGTCTCTGTTCTCGTGTAGCCTACATATTGCGTTTTTTTTTTAATTTGCTTACCGGGCTAAAGGTTAGCATGTTTAAAATACGTAAGTCGTTTTGCTCATCAAATTTAAGTAGATAACTCATCAGTTGTTTGCATCAGAGCGATAATTTTTGAGATATTTATTAAAACTGTTTAAAGGTTGTCAAACGTTGTTTCTCGTTGTATATCCTTTAATTCTAAAGTTAAATTGATAAATAACGTGTACGAATTTGTTTAACGCATTTGTTTTGGTTACTCGACGTCTCCGTTCTCGTGTAGCCTACATATTGCGTTTTTTTTTTAATTTGCTTACCGGGCTAAAGGTTAGCATGTTTAAAATACGTAAGTCGTTTTGTTCAACAAATTTGAGTAGATAACTCATCAGTTGTTTGCATCAGAGCGATAATTTTTGAGATAGTTATTAAAACTGTTTAAAGGTTGTCAAACGTTGTTTCTCGTTGTATATCCTTTAATTCTAGAGTTAAATTGATAAGTAACGTGTACGAATTTGTTTAACGCATTTGTTTTGGTTACTCGACGTCTCCGTTCTCGTGTAGCCTACATATTGCGTTTTTTTTTTAATTTGCTTACCGGGCTAAAGGTTAGCATGTTTAAAATACGTAAGTCGTTTTGTTCAACAAATTTAAGTAGATAACTCATCAGTTGTTTGCATCAGAGCGACAATTTTTGAGATAGTTATTAAAACTGTTTAAAGGTTGTCAAACGTTGTTTCTCGTTGTATATTCTTTAATTCTAGAGTTAAATTAATAAATAACGTGTACGAATTTGTTTAACGCATTTTTTGGTTACTCGACGTCTCCGTGCTCGTGTAGCCTACATATTGCGTTTTTTTTTAATTTGCTTACCGGGCTAAAGGTTAGCATGTTTAAAATACGTAAGTCGTTTTGTTCATCAAATTTAAGTAGATAACTCATCAGTTGTTTGCATCAGAGCGACAATTTTTGAGATAGTTATTAAAACTGTTTAAAGGTTGTCAAACGTTGTTTCTCGTTGTATATCCTTTAATTCTAGAGTTAAATTGATAAATAACGTGTACGAATTTGTTTAACGCATTTGTTTTGGTTACTCGACGTCTCCGTTCTCGTGTAGCCTACATATTGCGTTTTTCTTTTAATTTGCTTACCGGGCTAAAGGTTAGCATGTTTAAAATACGTAAGTCGTTTTGTTCGTCAAATTTAAGTAGATAACTCATCAGTTGTTTGCATCAGAGCGACAATTTTTGAGATAGTTATTAAAACTGTTTAAAGGTTGTCAAACGTTGTTTCTCGTTGTATATCCTTTAATTCTAGAGTTAAATTGATAAATAACGTGTACGAATTTGTTTAACGCATTTGTTTTGGTTACTCGACGTCTCCGTTCTCGTGTAGCCTACATATTGCGTTTTTTTTTTAATCTGCTTACCGGGCTAAAGGTTAGCATGTTTAAAATACGTAAGTCGTTTTGTTCATCAAATTTAAGTAGATAACTCATCAGTTGTTTGCATCAGAGCGACAATTTTTGAGATAGTTATTAAAACTGTTTAAAGGTTGTCAAACGTTGTTTCTCGTTGTATATCCTTTAATTCTAG
This sequence comes from Eurosta solidaginis, assembly GCF_040869045.1. Lineage (NCBI taxonomy): Eukaryota > Metazoa > Arthropoda > Insecta > Diptera > Tephritidae > Eurosta > Eurosta solidaginis. The sequence goes on along the minus strand of NW_027137069.1, from coordinate 218,802 downwards.
AGTTAAATTGATAAATAACGTGTACGAATTTGTTTAACGCATTTGTTTTGGTTACTCGACGTCTCCGTTCTCGTGTAGCCTACATATTGCGTTTTTTTTTAATTTGCTTACCGGGCTAAAGGTTAGCATGTTTAAAATACGTAAGTCGTTTTGTTCATCAAATTTAAGTAGATAACTCATCAGTTGTTTGCATCAGAGCGACAATTTTTGAGATAGTTATTAAAACTGTTTAAAGGTTGTCAAACGTTGTTTCTCGTTGTATATCCTTTAATTCTAGAGTTAAATTGATAAATAACGTGTACGAATTTGTTTAACGCATTTGTTTTGGTTACTCGACGTCTCCGTTCTCGCGTAGCCTACATATTGCGTTTTTTTTTAATTTGCTTACCGGGATAAAGGTTAGCATGCTTAAAATACGTAGGTCGTTTTGTTCAACAAATTTAAGTAGGTAACTCATCAGTTGTTTGCATCAGAGCGATAATTTTTGAGATAGTTATTAAAACTGTTTAAAGGTTGTCAAACGTTGTTTCTCGTTGTATATCCGTTAATTCTAGAGTTAAATTGATAAATAACGTGTACGAATTTGTTTAACGCATTTGTTTTGGTTACTCGACGTCTCCGTTCTCGTGTAGCCTACATATTGCGTTTTTTTTTTTAATTTGCTTACCGGGCTAAAGGTTAGCATGTTTAAAATACGTAAGTCGTTTTGTTCAACAAATTTAAGTAGATAACTCATCAGTTGTTTGCATCAGAGCGACACTTTTTTAGATAGTTATTAAAACTGTTTAAATGTTGTCAAATATTGTTTCTCGTTGTATATCCTTTAATTCTAGAGTTAAATTGATAAATAACGTGTACGAATTTGTTTAACGCATTTGTTTTGGTTACTCGACGTCTCCGTTCTCGTGTAGCCTACATATTGCTTTTTTTTTTTTAATTTGCTTACCGGGCTAAAGGTTAGCATGTTTAAAATACGTAAGTCGTTTTGTTCATCAAATTTAAGTAGATAACTCATCAGTTGTTTGCATCAGAGCGACAATTTTTGAGATAGTTATTAAAACTTTTAAAGGTTGTCAAACGTTGTTTCTCGTTGTATATCCTTTAATTCTAGAGTTAAATTGATAAATAACGTGTACGAATTTGTTTAACGCATTTGTTTTGGTTACTCGACTCCGTTCTCGTGTAGCTTACATATTGCGTTTTTTTTTTAATTTGCTTACCGGGCTAAAGGTTAGCATGTTTAAAATACGTAAGTCGTTTGGTCAACAAATTTGAGTAGATAACTCATCAGTTGTTTGCATCAGAGCGACAATTTTTGAGATAGTTATTAAAACTGTTTAAAGGTTGTCAAACGTTGTTTCTCGTTGTATATCCTTTAATTCTAGAGTTAAATTGATAAATAACGTGTACGAATTTGTTTAACGTATTTGTTTTGGTTACTCGACGTCTCCGTTCTCGTGTAGCCTACATATTGCGTTTTTTTTTTAATTTGCTTACCGGGCAAAAGGTTAGCATGTTTAAAATACGTAAGTCGTTTTGTTCATCAAATTTAAGTAGATAACTCATCAGTTGTTTGCATCAGAGCGACAATTTTTGAGATAGTTATTAAAACTGTTTAAAGGTTGTCAAACGTTGTTTCTCGTTGTATATCCTTTAATTCTAGAGTTAAATTGATAAATAACGTGTACGAATTTGTTTAACGCATTTGTTTTGGTTACTCGACGTCTCCGTTCTCGTGTAGCCTACATATTGCGTTTTTTTTTAATTTGCTTACCGGGCTAAAGGTTAGCATGTTTAAAATACGTAAGTCGTTTTGTTTAACAAATTTGAGTAGATAACTCAGCAGTTGTTTGCATCAGAGCGACAATTTTTGAGATAGTTATTAAAACTGTTTAAAGGTTGTCAAACGTTGTTTCTCGTTGTCGACAATTTTTGAGATAGTTATTAAAACTTTTTAAAGGTTGTCGAACGTTGTTTCTCGTTGTATATCCTTTAATTCTAGAGTTAAATTGATAAATACCGTGTACGAATTTGTTTAACCCATTTGTTTTGGATACTCGACGGCTCCATTCTCGTGTAGCCTACATATTGCGTTTTTTTTTTTAATTTGCTTACCGGGCTAAAGGTTAGCATGCTTAAAATACGTAAGACGTTTTGTTCAGCAAATTTGAGTATATAACTCAGCAGTTGTTTGCATCAGAGCGACAATTTTTGAGATAGTTATTAAAACTGTTTAAAGGTTGTCAAACGTTGTTTCTCGTTGTATATCCTTTAATTCTAGAGTTAAATTGATAAATAACGTGTACGAATTTGTTTAACGTATTTGTTTTGGTTACTCGACGTCTCCGTTCTCGTGTAGCCTACATATTGCGTTTTTTTTTTTTAATTTGCTTACCGGGCTAAAGGTTAGCATGCTTAAAATACGTAAGTCGTTTTGTTCATCAAATTTAAGTAGATAACTCATCAGTTGTTTGCATCAGAGCGACAATTTTTGAGATAGTTATTAAAACTGTTTAAAGGTTGTCAAACGTTGTTTCTCGTTGTATATCCTTTAATTCTAGAGTTAAATTGATAAATAACGTGTACGAATTTGTTTAACGTATTTGTTTTGATTACTCGACGTCTCCGTTCTCGTGTAGCCTACATATTGGGTTTTTTTTTTAATTTGCTTACCGGGCAAAAGGTTAACATGTTTAAAATACGTAAGTCGTTTTGTTCATCAAATTTAAGTAGATAACTCATCAGTTGTTTGCATCAGAGCGACAATTTTTGAGATAGTTATTAAATCTGTTTAAAGGTTGTCAAACGTTGTTTCTCGTTCTATATCCTTTAATTCTAGAGTTAAATTGATAAATAACGTGTACGAATTTGTTTAACGCATTTGTTTTGGTTACTCGACGTCTCCGTTCTCGTGTAGCCTACATATTGCGTTTTTTTTTTAATTTGCTTACCGGGCTAAAGGTTAGCATGTTTAAAATACGTAAGTCGTTTTGTTTAACAAATTTGAGTAGATAACTCAGCAGTTGTTTGCATCAGAGCGACAATTTTTGAGATAGTTATTAAAACTGTTTAAAGGTTGTCAAACGTTGTTTCTCGTTGTCGACAATTTTTGAGATAGTTATTAAAACTTTTTAAAGGTTGTCGAACATTGTTTCTCGTTGTATATCCTTTAATTCTAGAGTTAAATTGATAAATACCGTGTACGAATTTGTTTAACCCATTTGTTTTGGTTACTCGACGGCTCCATTCTCGTGTAGCCTACATATTGCGTTTTTTTTTTAATTTGCTTACCGGGCTAAAGGTTAGCATGCTTAAAATACGTAAGTCGTTTTGTTCAGCAAATCTGAGTATATAACTCAACAGTTGTTTGCATCAGAGCGACAATTTTTGAGATAGTTATTAAAACTGTTTAAAGGTTGTCAAACGTTGTTTCTCGTTGTATATCCTTTAATTCTATAGTTAAATTGATAAATAACGTGTACGAATTTGTTTAACGCATTTGTTTTGGTTACTCGACGTCTCCGTTCTCGTGTAGCCTACATATTGCGTTTTTTTTTTAATTAGCTTACCGGGCTAAAGGTTAGCATGTTTAAAATACGTAAGTTGTTTTGTTCAACAAATTTGAGTAGAAAACTCATCAGTTGTTTGCATCAGAGCGACAATTTTTGAGATAGTTATTAAAACTGTTTAAAGGTTGTCAAACGTTGTTTCTCGTTGTATATCCTTTAATTCTAGAGTTAAATTGATAAATAACGTGTACGAATTTGTTTAACGCATTTGTTTTGGTTACTCGACGTCTCCGTTCTCGTGTAGCCTACATATTGCGTTTTTTTTTTAATTAGCTTACCGGGCTAAAGGTTAGCATGTTTAAAATACGTAAGTTGTTTTGTTCAACAAATTTGAGTAGATAACTCATCAGTTGTTTGCATCAGAGCGACAATTTTTGAGATAGTTTTTAAAACTGTTTAAAGGTTGTCAAACGTTGTTTCTCGTTGTATATCCTTTAATTCTAGAGTTAAATTGATAAATAACGTGTACGAATTTGTTTAACGCATTTGTTTTGGTTACTCGACGTCTCCGTTCTCGTGTAGCCTACATATTGCGTTTTTCTTTTAATTTGCTTACCGAGGTAAAGGTTAGCATGTTTAAAATACGTAAGTCGTTTTGTTCATCAAATTTAAGTAGATAACTCATCAGTTGTTTGCATCAGAGCGACAATTTTTGAGATAGTTATTAAAACTGTTTAAAGGTTGTCAAACGTTGTTTCTCGTTGTATATCCTTTAATTCTAGAGTTAAATTGATAAATAACGTGTACGAATTTGTTTAACGCATTTGCTCGACGTCTCCGTTCTCGTGTAGCCTACATATTGCGTTTTTTTTTTAATTTGCTTACCGGGCTAAAGGTTAGCATGTTTAAAATACGTAAGTCGTTTTGTTCATCAAATTTAAGTAGATAACTCATCAGTTGTTTTCATCAGAGCGACAATTTTTGAGATAGTTATTAAAACTGTTTAAAGGTTGTCAAACGTTGTTTCTCGTTGTATATCCTTTGATTCTAGAGTTAAATTGATAAATAACGTGTAGGAATTTTTTTAACGCATTTGTTTTGGTTACTCGACGTCTCCGTTCTCGTGTAGCCTACATATTGCGTTTTTTTTTTAATTTGCTTACCGGGCTAAAGGTTAGCATGGTTAAAATACGTAAGTCGTTTTGTTCATCAAATTTAAGTAGATAACTCATCAGTTGTTTGCATCAGAGCGACAATTTTTGAGATAGTTATTAAAACTGTTTAAAGGTTGTCAAAAGTTGTTTCTCGTTGTATATCCTTTAATTCTAGAGTTAAATTGATAAATAACGTGTACGAATTTGTTTAACACATTTGTTTTGGTTACTCGACGTCTCCGTTCTCGTGTAGCCTACATATTGCGTTTTTTTTTTAATTTGCTTACCGGGCTAAAGGTTAGCATGCTTAAAATACGTAAGTCGTTTTATTCAACAAATTTAAGTAGATAACTCATCATTTGTTTGCATCAGAGCGATAATTTTTGAGATAGTTATTAAAACTGTTTAAAGGTTGTCAAACGTTGTTTCTCGTTGTATATCCTTTAATTCTAGAGTTAAATTGATAAATAACGTGTACGAATTTGTTTAACGCATTTGTTTTGGTTACTCGACGTCTCCGTTCTCGTGTAGCCTACATATTGCGTTTTTTTTTTAATTTGCTTACCGGGCTAAAGGTTAGCATGTTTAAAATACGTAAGTCGTTTTGTTCATCAAATTTAAGTAGATAACTCATCAGTTGTTTGCATCAGAGCGACAATTTTTGAGATAGTTATTAAAACTGTTTAAAGGTTGTCAAACGTTGTTTCTCGTTGTATATCCTTTAATTCTAGAGTTAAATTGATAAATAACGTGTACGAATTTGTTTAACGCATTTGCTCGACGTCTCCGTTCTCGTGTAGCCTACATATTGCGTTTTTTTTTTTTAATTTGCTTACCGGGCTAAAGGTTAGCATGTTTAAAATACGTAAGTCGTTTTGTTCAACAAATTTTAGTAGATAACTCATCAGTTGTTTGCATCAGAGCGACAATTTTTGAGATAGTTATTAAAACTGTTTAAAGGTTGTCAAACGTTGTTTCTCGTTGTATATCCTTTAATTCTAGAATTAAATTGATAAATAACGTGTACGAATTTGTTTAACGTATTTGTTTTGGTTACTCGACGTCTCCGTTCACGTGTAGCCTACATATTGCGTTTTTTTTTTTTAATTTGCTTACCGGCTAAAGGTTAGCATGCTTAAAATACGTAAGTCGTTTTGTTCATCAAATTTAAGTAGATAACTCATCAGTTGTTTGCATCAGAGCGACAATTTTTGATATAGTTATTAAAACTGTTTAAAGGTTGTCAAACGTTGTTTCTCGTTGTATATCCTTTAATTCTAGAGTTAAATTGATAAATAACGTGTACGAATTTGTTTAACGTATTTGTTTTGATTACTCGACGTCTCCGTTCTCGTGTAGCCTACATATTGCGTTTTTTTTTTAAATTTGCTTACCGGGCTAAAGGTTAGCATGTTTAAAATGCGTAAGTCGTTTTGTTCATCAAATTTAAGTAGATAACTCATCAGTTGTTTGAATCAGAGGGGCAATTTTTGAGATAGTTATTAAAACTGTTTATAGGTTGTCAAACGTTGTTTCTCGTTGTATATCCTTTAATTCTAGAGTTAAATTGATAAATAACGTGTACGAATTTGTTTAACGTATTTGGTTTGGTTACTCGACGTCTCCGTTCTCGTGTAGCCTACATATTGCGTTTTTTTTTTAATTTGCTTACCGGGCTAAAGGTTAGCATGTTTAAAATACGTAAGTTGTTTTGTTCATCAAATTTAAGTAGATAACTCATCAGTTGTTTGCATCAGAGCGACAATTTTTGAGATAGTTATTAAAACTGTTTAAAGGTTGTCAAACGTTGTTTCTCGTTGTGTATCCTTTAATTCTATAGTTAAATTGATAAATAACGTGTACGAATTTGTTTAACGCATTTGTTTTGGTTACTCGACGTCTCCGTTCTCGTGTAGCCTACATATTGCGTTTTTTTTTTAATTAGCTTACCGGGCTAAAGGTTAGCATGTTTAAAATACGTAAGTTGTTTTGTTCAACAAATTTGAGCAGATAACTCATCAGTTGTTTGCATCAGAGCGACAATTTTTGAGATAGTTATTAAAACTGTTTAAAGGTTGTCAAACGTTGTTTCTCGTTGTATATCCTTTAATTCTAGAGTTAAATTGATAAATAACGTGTACGAATTTGTTTAACGCATTTGCTCGACGTCTCCGTTCTCGTGTAGCCTACATATTGCGTTTTTTTTTTAATTTGCTTACCGGGCTAAAGGTTAGCATGTTTAAAATACGTAAGTCGTTTTGTTCATCAAATTTAAGTAGATAACTCATCAGTTGTTTGCATCAGAGCGACAATTTTTGAGATAGTTATTAAAACTGTTTAAAGGTTGTCAAACGTTGTTTCTCGTTGTATATCCTTTAATTCTAGAGTTAAATTGATAAATAACGTGTACGAATTTGTTTAACGCATTTGCTCGACGTCTCCGTTCTCGTGTAGCCTACATATTGCGTTTTTTTTTTAATTTGCTTACCGGGCTAAAGGTTAGCATGTTTAAAATACGTAAGTCGTTTTGTTCATCAAATTTAAGTAGATAACTCATCAGTTGTTTTCATCAGAGCGACAATTTTTGAGATAGTTATTAAAACTGTTTAAAGGTTGTCAAACGTTGTTTCTCGTTGTATATCCTTTAATTCTAGAGTTAAATTGATAAATAACGTGTAGGAATTTTTTTAACGCATTTGTTTTGGTTACTCGACGTCTCCGTTCTCGTGTAGCCTACATATTGCGTTTTTTTTTTAATTTGCTTACCGGGCTAAAGGTTAGCATGGTTAAAATACGTAAGTCGTTTTGTTCATCAAATTTAAGTAGATAACTCATCAGTTGTTTGCATCAGAGCGACAATTTTTGAGATAGTTATTAAAATTGTTTAAAGGTTGTCAAACGTTGTTTCTCGTTGTATATCCTTTAATTCTAGAGTTAAATTGATAAATAACGTGTACGAATTTGTTTAACGCATTTGTTTTGGTTACTCGACGTCTCCGTTCTCGTGTAGCCTACATATTGCGTTTTTTTTTTAATTTGCTTACCGGGCTAAAGGTTAGCATGCTTAAAATACGTAAGTCGTTTTATTCAACAAATTTAAGTAGATAACTCATCATTTGTTTGCATCAGAGCGATAATTTTTGAGATAGTTATTAAAACTGTTTAAAGGTTGTCAAACGTTGTTTCTCATTGTATATCCTTTAATTCTAGAGTTAAATTGATAAATAACGTGTACGAATTTGTTTAACGCACTTGTTTTGGTTACTCGACGTCTCCGTTCTCGTGTAGCCTACATATTGCGTTTTTTTTTTTTAATTTGCTTACCGGGCTAAAGGTTAGCATGTTTAAAATACGTAAGTCGTTTTGTTCAACAAATTTAAGTAGATAACTCATCAGTTGTTTGCATCAGAGCGACAATTTTTTAGATAGTTATTAAACTGTTTAAAGGTTGTCAAACATTGTTTCTCGTTGTATATCCTTTAATTCTAGAGTTAAATTGATAAATAACGTGTACGAATTTGTTTAACGCATTTGTTTTGGTTACTCGACGTCTCCGTTCTCGTGTAGCCTACATATTGCGTTTTTTTTTTAATTTGCTTACCGGACTAAAGGTTAGCATGTTTAAAATACGTAAGTCGTTTTGTTCATCAAATTTAAGTAGATAACTCATCAGTTGTTTGCATCAGAGCGACAATTTTTGAAATAGTTATTAAAACTGTTTAAAGGTTGTCAAACGTTGTTTCTCGTTGTATATCCTTTAATTCTAGAGTTAAATTGATAAATAACGTGTACGAATTTGTTTAACGCATTTGTTTTGGTTACTCGACGTCTCCGTTCTCGTGTAGCCTACATATTGCGTTTTTTTTTTTAATTTGCTTACCGGGCTAAAGGTTAGCATGTTTAAAATACGTAAGTCGTTTTGTTCAACAAATTTGAGTAGATAACTCATCAGTTGTTTGCATCAGAGCGACAATTTTTGAGATAGTTATTAAAACTGTTTAAAGGTTGTCAAACGTTGTTTCTCGTTGTATATCCTTTAATTCTAGAGTTAAATTGATAAATAACGTGTACGAATTTGTTTAACGCATTTGTTTTGGTTACTCGACGTCTCCGTTCTCGTGTAGCCTACATATTGCGTTTTTTTTTTAATTTGCTTACCGGGCTAAAGGTTAGCATGTTTAAAATACGTAAGTCGTTTTGTTCAACAAATTTGAGTAGATAACTCAGCAGTTGTTTGCATCAGAGCGACAATTTTTGAGATAGTTATTAAAACTGTTTAAAGGTTGTCAAACGTTGTTTCTCGTTGCATATCCTTTAATTCTAGAGTTAAATTGATAAATAACGTGTACGAATTTGTTTAACGTATTTGTTTTGGTTACTCGACGTCTCCGTTCTCGTGTAGCCTACATATTGCGTTTTTTTTTTTAATTTGCTTACCGGGCTAAAGGTTAGCATGTTTAAAATACGTAAGTCGTTTTGTTCATCAAATTTAAGTAGATAACTCATCAGTTGTTTGCATCAGAGCGACAATTTTTGAGATAGTTATTAAAACTGTTTAAAGGTTGTCAAACGTTGTTTCTCGTTGTATATCCTTTAATTCTAGAGTTAAATTGATAAATAACGTGTACGAATTTGTTTAACGCATTTCTTTTGGTTACTCGACGTCTCCGTTCTCGTGTAGCCTACATATTGCGTTTTTTTTTTTAATTTGCTTACCGGGCTAAAGGTTAGCATATTTAAAATACGTAAGTCGCTTTGTTCATCAAATTTAAGTAGATAACTCATCAGTTGTTTGCATCAGAGCGACAATTTTTGAGATAGTTATTAAAACTGTTTAAAGGTTGTCAAACGTTGTTTCTCGTTGTATATCCTTTAATTCTAGAGTTAAATTGATAAATAACGTGTACGAATTTGTTTAACGTATTTGTTTTGGTTACTCGACGTCTCCGTTCTCGTGTAGCCTACATATTGCGTTTTTTTTTTAATTTGCTTACCGGGCTAAAGGTTAGCATGTTTAAAATACGTAAGTCGTTTTGTTCATCAAATTTAAGTAGATAACTCATCAGTTGTTTGCATCAGAGCGACAATTTTTGAGATAGTTATTAAAACTGTTTAAAGGTTGTCAAACGTTGTTTCTCGTTGTATATCCTTTAATTCTAGAACTAAATTGATAAATAACGTGTACGAATTTGTTTAACGTATTTGTTTTGGTTACTCGACGTCTCCGTTCTCGTGTAGCCTACATATTGCGTTTTTTTTTTTAATTTGCTTACCGGGCTAAAGGTTAGCATGTTTAAAATACGTAAGTCGTTTTGTTCATCAAATTTAAGTAGATAACTCATCAGTTATTTTCATCAGAGCGACAATTTTTGAGATAGTTATTAAAACTGTTTAAAGGTTGTCAAACGTTGTTTCTCGTTGTATATCCTTTAATTCTAGAGTTAAATTGATAAATAACATGTAGGAATTTTTTTAACGCATTTGTTTTGGTTACTCGACGTCTCCGTTCTCGTGTAGCCTACATATTGCGTTTTTTTTTTAATTTGCTTACCGGGCTAAAGGTTAGCATGTTTAAAATGCGTAAGTCGTTTTGTTCATCAAATTTAAGTAGATAACTCATCAGTTGTTTGAATCAGAGGGGCAATTTTTGAGATAGTTATTAAAACTGTTTATAGGTTGTCAAACGTTGTTTCTCGTTGTATATCCTTTAATTCTAGAGTTAAATTGATAAATAACGTGTACGAATTTGTTTAACGTATTTGGTTTGGTTACTCGACGTCTCCGTTCTCGTGTAGCCTACATATTGCGTTTTTTTTTTAATTTGCTTACCGGGCTAAAGGTTAGCATGCTTAAAATACGTAAGTCGTTTTGTTCATCAAATTTAAGTAGATAACTCATCAGTTGTTTGCATCAGAGCGACAATTTTTGAGATAGTTATTAAAACTGTTTAAAGGTTGTCAAACGTTGTTTCTCGTTGTATATCCTTTAATTCTAGAACTAAATTGATAAATAACGTGTACGAATTTGTTTAACGTATTTGTTTTGGTTACTCGACGTCTCCGTTCTCGTGTAGCCTACATATTGCGTTTTTTTTTTTTAATTTGCTTACCGGGCTAAAGGTTAGCATGCTTAAAATACGTAAGTCGTTTTGTTCATCAAATTTAAGTAGATAACTCATCAGTTGTTTGCATCAGAGCGACAATTTTTGAGATAGTTATTAAAACTGTTTAAAGGTTGTCAAACGTTGTTTCTCGTTGTATATCCTTTAATTCTAGAGTTAAATTGATAAATAACGTGTACGAATTTGTTTAACGTATTTGTTTTGATTACTCGACGTCTCCGTTCACGTGTAGCCTACATATTGCGTTTTTTTTTTTAATTTGCTTACCGGGCTAAAGGTTAGCATGTTTAAAATGCGTAAGTCGTTTTGTTCATCAAATTTAAGTAGATAACTCATCAGTTGTTTGAATCAGAGGGGCAATTTTTGAGATAGTTATTAAAACTGTTTATAGGTTGTCAAACGTTGTTTCTCGTTGTATATCCTTTAATTCTAGAGTTAAATTGATAAATAACGTGTACGAATTTGTTTAACGTATTTGGTTTGGTTACTCGAAGTCTCCGTTCTCGTGTAGCCTACATATTGCGTTTTTTTTTTTAATTTGCTTACCGGGCTAAAGGTTAGCATGTTTAAAATACGTAAGTTGTTTTGTTCATCAAATTTAAGTAGATAACTCATCAGTTGTTTGCATCAGAGCGACAATTTTTGAGATAGTTATTAAAACTGTTTAAAGGTTGTCAAACGTTGTTTCTCGTTGTATATCCTTTAATTCTATAGTTAAATTGATAAATAACGTGTACGAATTTGTTTAACGCATTTGTTTTGGTTACTCGACGTCTCCGTTCTCGTGTAGCCTACATATTGCGTTTTTTTTTTAATTAGCTTACCGGGCTAAAAGTTAGCATGTTTAAAATACGTAAGTTGTTTTGTTCAACAAATTTGAGTAGATAACTCATCAGTTGTTTGCATCAGAGCGACAATTTTTGAGATAGTTATTAAAACTGTTTAAAGGTTGTCAAACGTTGTTTCTCGTTGTATATCCTTTAATTCTAGAGTTAAATTGATAAATAACGTGTACGAATTTGTTTAACGCATTTGTTTTGGTTACTCGACGTCTCCGTTCTCGTGTAGCCTACATATTGCGTTTTTCTTTTAATTTGGTTACCGGGGTAAAGGTTAGCATGTTTAAAATACGTAAGTCGTTTTGTTCATCAAATTTAAGTAGATAACTCATCAGTTGTTTGCATCAGAGCGACAATTTTTGAGATAGTTATTAAAACTGTTTGAAGGTTGTCAAACGTTGTTTCTCGTTGTATATCCTTTAATTCTAGAGTTAAATTGATAAATAACGTGTACGAATTTGTTTAACGCATTTGTTTTGGTTGTTCGACGTCTCCGTTCTCGTGTAGCCTACATATTGCGTTTTTTTTTTTTAATTTGCTTACCGGGCTAAAGGTTAGCATGTTTAAAATACGTAAGTCGTTTTGTTCATCAAATTTAAGTAGATAACTCATCAGTTATTTTCATCAGAGCGACAATTTTTGAGATAGTTATTAAAACTGTTTAAAGGTTGTCAAACGTTGTTTCTCGTTGTATATCCTTTAATTCTAGAGTTAAATTGATAAATAACGTGTAGGAATTTTTTTAACGCATTTGTTTTGGTTACTCGACGTCTCCGTTCTCGTGTAGCCTACATATTGCGTTTTTTTTTTAATTTGCTTACCGGGCTAAAGGTTAGCATGTTTAAAATACGTAAGTCGTTTTGTTCATCAAATTTAAGTAGATAACTCATCAGTTGTTTGCATCAGAGCGACAATTTTTGAGATAGTTATTAAAACTGTTTAAAGGTTGTCAAACGTTGTTTCTCGTTGCATATCCTTTAATTCTAGAGTTAAATTGATAAATAACGTGTACGAATTTGTTTAACGTATTTGTTTTGGTTACTCGACGTCTCCGTTCTCGTGTAGCCTACATATTGCGTTTTTTTTTTTAATTTGCTTACCGGGCTAAAGGTTAGCATGTTTAAAATACGTAAGTCGTTTTGTTCATCAAATTTAAGTAGATAACTCATCAGTTATTTTCATCAGAGCGACAATTTTTGAGATAGTTATTAAAACTGTTTAAAGGTTGTCAAACGTTGTTTCTCGTTGTATAGCCTTTAATTCTAGAGTTAAATTGATAAATAACATGTAGGAATTTTTTTAACGCATTTGTTTTGGTTACTCGACGTCTCCGTTCTCGTGTAGCCTACATATTGCGTTTTTTTTTTAATTTGCTTACCGGGCTAAAGGTTAGCATGTTTAAAATACGTAAGTCGTTTTGTTCAACAAATTTGAGTAGATAACTCAGCAGTTGTTTGCATCAGAGCGACAATTTTTGAGATAGTTATTAAAACTGTTTAAAGGTTGTCAAACGTTGTTTCTCGTTGCATATCCTTTAATTCTAGAGTTAAATTGATAAATAACGTGTACGAATTTGTTTAACGTATTTTTTTTGGTTACTCGACGTCTCCGTTCTCGTGTAGCCTACATATTGCGTTTTTTTTTTAATTTGCTTACCGGGCTAAAGGTTAGCATGTTTAAAATACGTAAGTCGTTTTGTTCATCAAATTTAAGTAGATAACTCATCAGTTGTTTGCATCAGAGCGACAATTTTTGAGATAGTTATTAAAACTGTTTAAAGGTTGTCAAACGTTGTTTCTCGTTGTATATCCTTTAATTCTAGAGTTAAATTGATAAATAACGTGTACGAATTTGTTTAACGCATTTCTTTTGGTTACTCGACGTCTCCGTTCTCGTGTAGCCTACATATTGCGTTTTTTTTTTAATTTGCTTACCGGGCTAAAGGTTAGCATATTTAAAATACGTAAGTCGCTTTGTTCATCAAATTTAAGTAGATAACTCATCAGTTGTTTGCATCAGAGCGACAATTTTTGAGATAGTTATTAAAACTGTTTAAAGGTTGTCAAACGTTGTTTCTCGTTGTATATCCTTTAATTCTAGAGTTAAATTGATAAATAACGTGTACGAATTTGTTTACCGTATTTGTTTTGGTTACTTGACGTCTCCGTTCTCGTGTAGCCTACATATTGCGTTTTTTTTAAATTTGCTTACCGGGCTAAAGGTTAGCATGTTTAAAATACGTAAGTCGTTTTGTTCAACAAATTTAAGTAGATAACTCATCAGTTGTTTGCATCAGAGCGATAATTTTTGAGATAGTTATTAAAACTGTTTAAAGGTTGTCAAACGTTGTTTCTCGTTGTATATTCTTTAATTCTAGAGTTAAATTGATAAATAACGTGTACGAATTTGTTTAACGCATTTGTTTTGGTTACTCGACGTCTCCGTTCTCGTGTAGCCTACATATTGCGTTTTTTTTTAATTTGCTTACCGGGCTAAAGGTTAGCATGTTTAAAATACGTAAGTCGTTTTGTTCATCAAATTTAAGTAGATAACTCATCAGTTGTTTGCATCAGAGCGAACATTTTTGAGATAGTTATTAAAACTGTTTAAAGGTTGTCAAACGTTGTTTCTCGTTGTATATCCTTTAATTCTAGAGTTAAATTGATAAATAACGTGTACGAATTTGTTTAACGTATTTGTTTTGGTTACTCGACGTCTCCGTTGTCGTGTAGCCTACATATTGCGTTTTTTTTAATTTGCTTGCCGGGATAAAGGTTAGCATGTTTAAAATACGTAAGTCGTTTTGTTCAACAAATTTAAGTAGATAACTCATCAGTTGTTTGCATCAGAGCGATAATTTTTGAGATAGTTATTAAAACTGTTTAAAGGTTGTCAAACGTTGTTTCTCGTTGTATATCCTTTAATTCTAGAGTTAAATTGATAAATAACGTGTACGAATTTGTTTAACGCATTTGTTTTGGTTACTCGACGTCTCCGTTCTCGTGTAGCCTACATATTGCGTTTTTTTTTAATTTGCTTACCGGGCTAAAGGTTAGCATGCTTAAAATACGTAAGTCGTTTTGTTCAACAAATTTAAGTAGATAACTCATCAGTTGTTTGCATCAGAGCGACAATTTTTGAGATAGTTATTAAAACTGTTTAAAGGTTGTCAAACGTTGTTTCTCGTTGTATATCCTTTAATTCTAGAGTTAAATTGATAAATAACGTGTACGAATTTGTTTAACGTATTTGTTTTGGTTACTCGACGTCTCCGTTCTCGTGTAGCCTACATATTGCGTTTTTTTTTTAATTTGCTTACCGGGCTAAAGGTTAGCATGCTTAAAATACGTAAGTCGTTTTGTTCATCAAATTTAAGTAGATAACTCATCAGTTGTTTGCATCAGAGCGACAATTTTTGAGATAGTTATTAAAACTGTTTAAAGGTTGTCAAACGTTGTTTCTCGTTGTATATCCTTTAATTCTAGAGTTAAATTGATAAATAACGTGTACGAATTTGTTTAACGTATTTGTTTTGGTTACTCGACGTCTCCGTTCTCGTGTAGCCTACATATTGCGTTTTTTTTTTAATTTGCTTACCGGGCTAAAGGTTAGCATGTTTAAAATACGTAAGTCGTTTTGTTTATCAAATTTAAGTAGATAACTCATCAGTTGTTTGCATCAGAGCGACAATTTTTGAGATAGTTATTAAAACTGTTTAAAGGTTGTCAAACGTTGTTTCTCGTTGTATATCCTTTAATTCTAGAGTTAAATTGATAAATAACGTGTACGTATTTGTTTAACGCATTTGCTTTGGTTACTCGACGTCTCTGTTCTCGTGTAGCCTACATATTGCGTTTTTTTTTAATTTGCTTACCGGGCTAAAGGTTAGCATGTTTAAAATACGTAAGTCGTTTTGTTCATCAAATTTAAGTAGATAACTCATCAGTTGTTTGCATCAGAGCGATAATTTTTGAGATAGTTATTAAAACTGTTTAAAGGTTGTCAAACGTTGTTTCTCGTTGTATATCCTTTAATTCTAGAGTTAAATTGATAAATAACGTGTACGAATTTGTTTAACGCATTTGTTTTGGTTACTCGACGTCTCCGTTCTCGTGTAGCCTACATATTGCGTTTTTTTTTTTAATTTGCTTACCGGGCTAAAGGTTAGCATGTTTAAAATACGTAAGTCGTTTTGTTCAACAAATTTGAGTAGATAACTCATCAGTTGTTTGCATCAGAGCGACAATTTTTGAGATAGTTATTAAAACTGTTTAAAGGTTGTCAAACGTTGTTTCTCGTTGTATATCCTTTAATTCTAGAGTTAAATTGATAAATAACGTGTACGAATTTGTTTAACGCATTTGTTTTGGTTACTCGACGTCTCCGTTCTCGTGTAGCCTATATATTGCGTTTTTTTTTTAATTTGCTTACCGGGCTAAAGGTTAGCATGTTTAAAATACGTAGGTCGTTTTGTTCAACAAATTTAAGTAGATAACTCATCAGTTGTTTGCATCAGAGCGATAATTTTTGAGATAGTTATTAAAACTGTTTAAAGGTTGTCAAACGTTGTTTCTCATTGTATATCCTTTAATTCTAGAGTTAAATTGATAAATAAGGTGTACGAATTTGTTTAACGCATTTGTTTTGGTTACTCGACGTCTCCGTTCTCGTGTAGCCTACATATTGCGTTTTTTTTTTAATTTGCTTACCGGGCTAAAGGTTAGCATGCTTAAAATACGTATATCGTTTTCTTCAACAAATTTAAGTAGATAACTCATCAGTTGTTTGCATTAGAGCGATAATTTTTGAGATAGTTATTAAAACTGTTTAAAGGTTGTCAAACGTTGTTTCTCGTTGTATATCCTTTAATTCTAGAGTTAAGTTGATAAATAACGTGTACGAATTTGTTTAACGCATTTGTTTTGGTTACTCGACGTCTCCGTTCTCGTGTAGCCTACATATTGCGTTTTTTTTTAATTTGCTTACAGGGCTAAAGGTTAGCATGTTTAAAATACGTAAGTCGTTTTGTTCAACAAATTTGAGTAGATAACTCAGCAGTTGTTTGCATCAGAGCGACAATTTTTGAGATAGTTATTAAAACTGTTTAAAGGTTGTCAAACGTTGTTTCTCGTTGTATATCCTTTAATTCTAGAGTTAAATTGATAAATAACGTGTACGAATTTGTTTAACGCATTTGTTTTGGTTACTCGACGTCTCCGTTCTCGTGTAGCCTACATATTGCGTTTTTTTTTTAATTTGCTTACCGGGCTAAAGGTTAGCATGTTTAAAATATGTAAGTCGTTTTGTTCATCAAATTTAAGTAGATAACTCATCAGTTGTTTGCATCAGAGCGACAATTTTTGAGATAGTTATTAAAACTGTTTAAAGGTTGTCAAACGTTGTTTCTCGTTGTATATCCTTTAATTCTAGAGTTAAATTGATAAATAACGTGTACGAATTTGTTTAACGCATTTATTTTGGTTACTCGACGTCTCCGTTCTCGTGTAGCCTACATATTGCGTTTTTTTTTTAATTTGCTTACCGGGCTAAAGGTTAGCATGTTTAAAATACGTAAGTCGTTTTGTTCATCAAATTTAAGTAGATAACTCATCATCAACGCAATATGTCGTTTTTTTTTTTTAATTTGCTTACCGGGCTAAAGGTTAGCATGTTTAAAATACGTAAGTCTTTTGTTCATCAAATTTGAGTAGATAACTCATCAGTTGTTTGCATCAGAGCGACAATTTTTGAGATAGTTATTAAAACTGTTTAAAGGTTGTCAAACGTTGTTTCTCGTTGTATATCATTTAATTCTAGAGTTAAATTGATAAATAACGTGTACGAATTTGTTTAACGCATTTGTTTTGGTTACTCGACGTCTCCGTTCTCGTGTAGCCTACATATTGCGTTTTTTTTTAATTTGCTTACCGGGCTAAAGGCTAGCATGTTTAAAATACGTAAGTCGTTTTGTTCATCAAATTTAAGTAGATAACTCATCAGTTGTTTGCATCAGAGCTACAATTTTTGAGATAGTTATTAAAACTGTTTAAAGGTTGTCAAACGTTATTTCTCGTTGTATATCCTTTAATTCTAAAGTTAAATTGATAAATAACGTGTACGAATTTGTTTAACGTATTTGTTTTGGTTACTTGACGTCTCCGTTCTCGTGTAGCCTACATATTGCGTTTTTTTTTAATTTGCTTACCGGGCTAAAGGTTAGCATGTTTAAAATACGTAAGTCGTTTTGTTCAACAAATTTAAGTAGATAACTCATCAGTTGTTTGCATCAGAGCGATAATTTTTGAGATAGTTATTAAAACTGTTTAAAGGTTGTCAAACGTTGTTTCTCGTTGTATATTCTTTAATTCTAGAGTTAAATTGATAAATGACGTGTACGAATTTGTTTAACCATTTGTTTTGGTTACTCGACGTCTCCGTTCTCGTGTAGCCTACATATTGCGTTTTTTTTTAATTTGCTTACCGGGCTAAAGGTTAGCATGTTTAAAATACGTAAGTCGTTTTGTTCATCAAATTGAAGTAGATAACTCATCAGTTGTTTGCATCAGAGCGAACATTTTTGAGATAGTTATTAAAACTGTTTAAAGGTTGTCAAACGTTGTTTCTCGTTGTATATCCTTTAATTCTAGAGTTAAATTGATAAATAACGTGTACGAATTTGTTTAACGTATTTGTTTTGGTTACTCGACGTCTCCGTTCTCGTGTAGCCTACATATTGCGTTTTTTTTTAATTTGCTTACCGGGATAAAGGTTAGCATGTTTAAAATACGTAAGTCGTTTTGTTCAACAAATTTAAGTAGATAACTCATCAGTTGTTTGCATCAGAGCGATAATTTTTGAGATAGTTATTAAAACAGTTTAAAGGTTGTCAAACGTTGTTTCTCGTTGTATATCCTTTAATTCTAGAGTTAAATTGATAAATAACGTGTACGAATTTGTTTAACGCATTTGTTTTGGTTACTCGACGTCTCCGTTCTCGTGTAGCCTACATATTGCGTTTTTTTTTAATTTGCTTACCGGGCTAAAGGTTAGCATGCTTAAAATACGTAAGTCGTTTTGTTCAACAAATTTAAGTAGATAACTCATCAGTTGTTTGCATCAGAGCGACAATTTTTGAGATAGTTATTAAAACTGTTTAAAGGTTGTCAAACGTTGTTTCTCGTTGTATATCCTTTAATTCTAGAGTTAAATTGATAAATAACGTGTACGAATTTGTTTAACGTATTTGTTTTGGTTACTCGACGTCTCCGTTCTCGTGTAGCCTACATATTGCGTTTTTTTTTTTTAATTTGCTTACCGGGCTAAACGTTAGCATGCTTAAAATACGTAAGTCGTTTTGTTCATCAAATTTAAGTAGATAACTCATCAGTTGTTTGCATCAGAGCGACAATTTTTGAGATAGTTATTAAAACTGTTTAAAGGTTGTCAAACGTTGTTTCTCGTTGTATATCCTTTAATTCTAGAGTTAAATTGATAAATAACGTGTACGAATTTGTTTAACGTATTTGTTTTGGTTACTCGACGTCTCCGTTCTCGTGTAGCCTACATATTGCGTTTTTTTTTTAATTTGCTTACCGGGCTAAAGGTTAGCATGTTTAAAATACGTAAGTCGTTTTGTTTATCAAATTTAAGTAGATAACTCATCAGTTGTTTGCATCAGAGCGACAATTTTTGAGATAGTTATTAAAACTGTTTAAAGGTTGTCAAACGTTGTTTCTCGTTGTATATCCTTTAATTCTAGAGTTAAATTGATAAATAACGTGTACGTATTTGTTTAACGCATTTGCTTTGGTTACTCGACGTCTCTGTTCTCGTGTAGCCTACATATTGCGTTTTTTTTTAATTTGCTTACCGGGCTAAAGGTTAGCATGTTTAAAATACGTAAGTCGTTTTGTTCATCAAATTTAAGTAGATAACTCATCAGTTGTTTGCATCAGAGCGATAATTTTTGAGATAGTTATTAAAACTGTTTAAAGGTTGTCAAACGTTGTTTCTCGTTGTATATCCTTTAATTCTAGAGTTAAATTGATAAATAACGTGTACGAATTTGTTTAACGCATTTTTTTTGGTTACTCGATGTCTCCGTTCTCGTGTAGCCTACATATAGCGTTTTTTTTTTAATTTGCTTACCGGGCTAAAGGTTAGCATGTTTAAAATACGTAAGTCGTTTTGTTCAACAAATTTGAGTAGATAACTCAGCAGTTGTTTACATCAGAGCGACAATTTTTGAGATAGTTATTAAAACTGTTTAAAGGTTGTCAAACGTTGTTTCTCGTTGTATATCCTTTAATTCTAGAGTTAAATTGATAAATAACGTGTACGAATTTGTTTAACGCATTTGTTTTGGTTACTCGACGTCTCCGTTCTCGTGTAGCCTACATATTGCGTTTTTTTTTTTAATTTGCTTACCGGGCTAAAGGTTAGCATGTTTAAAATACGTAAGTCGTTTTGTTCATCAAATTTAAGTAGATAACTCATCAGTTGTTTGCATCAGAGCGACAATTTTTGAGATAGTTATTAAAACTGTTTAAAGGTTGTCAAACGTTGTTTCTCGTTGTATATCCTTTAATTCTAGAGTTAAATTGATAAATAACGTGTACGAATTTGTTTAACGCATTTGTTTTGGTTACTCGACGTCTCCGTTCTCGTGTAGCCTACATATTGCGTTTTTTTTTTAATTTGCTTACCGGGCTAAAGGTTAGCATGTTTAAAATACGTAAGTCGTTTTGTTCATCAAATTTAAGTAGATAACTCATCAGTTGTTTGCATCAGAGCGACAATTTTTGAGATAGTTATTAAAACTGTTTAAAGGTTGTCAAACGTTGTTTCTCGTTGTATATCCTTTAATTCTAGAGTTAAATTGATAAATAACGTGTACGAATTTGTTTAACGCATTTGTTTTGGTTACTCGACGTCTCCGTTCTCGTGTAGCCTACATATTGCGTTTTTTTTTTAATTTGCTTACCGGGCTAAAGGTTAGCATGTTTAAAATACGTAAGTCGTTTTCTTCATCAAATTTAAGTAGATAACTCATCAGTTGTTTGCATCGGAGCTACAATTTTTGAGATAGATATTAAAACTGTTTATAGGTTGTCAAACGTTGTTTCTCGTTGTATATCCTTTAATTCTAGAGTTAAATTGATAAATAACGTGTACGAATTTGTTTAACGTATTTGGTTTGGTTACTCGACGTCTCCGTTCTCGTGTAGCCTACATATTGCGTTTTTTTTTAATTTGCTTACCGGGCTAAATGTTAGCATGCTTAAAATACGTAAGTCGTTTTGTTCAACAACTTTAAGTAGATAACTCATCAGTTGTTTGCATCAGAGCGATAATTTTTGAGATAGTTATTAAAACTGTTTAAAGGTTGTCAAACGTTGTTTCTCGTTGTATATCCTTTAATTCTAGAGTTAAATTGATAAATAACGTGTACGAATTTGTTTAACGCATTTTTTTTGGTTACTCGATGTCTCCGTTCTCGTGTAGCCTACATATTGCGTTTTTTTTTTTAATTTGCTTACCAGGCTAAAGGTTAGCATGTTTAAAATACGTAAGTCGTTTTGTTCAACAAATTTTAGTAGATAACTCAGCAGTTGTTTGCATCAGAGCGACAATTTTTGAGATAGTTATTAAAACTGTTTAAAGGTTGTCAAACGTTGTTTCTCGTTGTATATCCTTTAATTCTAGAGTTAAATTGATAAATAACGTGTACGAATTTGTTTAACGCATTTGTTTTGGTTACTCGACGTCTCTGTTCTCGTGTAGCCTACATATTGCGTTTTTTTTTTAATTTGCTTACCGGGCTAAAGGTTAGCATGTTTAAAATACGTAAGTCGTTTTGTTCATCAAATTTAAGTAGATAACTCATCAGTTGTTTGCATCAGAGCGATAATTTTTGAGATAGTTATTAAAACTGTTTAAAGGTTGTCAAACGTTGTTTCTCGTTGTATATCCTTTAATTCTAGAGTTAAATTGATAAATAACGTGTACGAATTTGTTTAACGCATTTGTTTTGGTTACTCGATGTCTCCGTTCTCGTGTAGCCTACATATTGCGTTTTTTTTTTTAATTTGCTTACCGGGCTAAAGGTTAGCATGTTTAAAATACGTAAGTCGTTTTGTTCATCAAATTTAAGTAGATAACTCATCAGTTGTTTGCATCAGAGCGACAATTTTTGAGATAGTTATTAAAACTGTTTAAAGGTTGTCAAACGTTGTTTCTCGTTGTATATCCTTTAATTCTAGAGTTAAATTGATAAATAACGTGTACGAATTTGTTTAACGCATTTGTTTTGGTTACTCGACGTCTCCGTTCTCGTGTAGCCTACATATTGCGTTTTTTTTTTAATTTGCTTACCGGGCTAAAGGTTAGCATGTTTAAAATATGTAAGTCGTTTTGTTCATCAATTTTAAGTAGATAACTCATCAGTTGTTTGCATCAGAGCGACAATTTTTGAGATAGTTATTAAAACTGTTTAAAGGTTGTCAAACGTTGTTTCTCGTTGTATATCCTTTAATTCTAGAGTTAAATTGATAAATAACGTGTACGAATTTGTTTAACGCATTTGTTTTGGTTACTTGACGTCTCCGTTCTCGTGTAGCCTACATATTCCGTTTTTTTTTTAATTTGCTTACCGGGCTAAAGGTTAGCATGCTTAAAATACGTAAGTCGTTTTGTTCATCAAATTTAAGTAGATAACTCATCAGTTGTTTGCATCAGAGCGACAATTTTTGAGATAGTTATTAAAACTGTTTAAAGGTTGTCAAACGTTGTTTCTCGTTGTATATCCTTTAATTCTAGAGTTAAATTGATAAATAACGTGTACGAATTTGTTTAACGTATTTGTTTTGGTTACTCGACGTCTCCGTTCTCGTGTAGCCTACATATTGTGTTTTTTTTTTTAATTTGCTTACCGGGCTAAAGGTTAGCATGTTTAAAATACGTAAGTCGTTTTGTTCATCAAATTTAAGTAGATAACTCATCAGTTGTTTGCATCAGAGCGACAATTTTTGAGATAGTTATTAAAACTGTTTATAGGTTGACAAACGTTGTTTCTCGTTGTATATCCTTTAATTCTAGAGTTAAATTGATAAATAACGTGTACGAATTTGTTTAACGTATTTGGTTTGGTTACTCGACGTCTCCGTTCTCGTGTAGCCTACATATTGCGTTTTTTTTTTTAATTTGCTTTCCGGGCTAAAGGTTAGCATGCTTAAAATACGTAAGTCGTTTTGTTCAACAAATTTAAGTAGATAACTCATCAGTTGTTTGCATCAGAGCGATAATTTTTGAGATAGTTATTAAAACTGTTTAAAGGTTGTCAAACGTTGTTTCTCGTTGTATATCCTTTAATTCTAGAGTTAAATTGATAAATTACGTGTACGAATTTATTTAACGCATTTGTTTTGGTTACTCGACGTCTCCGTTCTCGTGTAGCCTACATATTCCGTTTTTTTTTTAATTTGCTTACCGGGCTAAAGGTTAGCATGTTTAAAATACGTAAGTCGTTTTGTTCATCAAATTTAAGTAGATAACTCATCAGTTGTTTGCATCAGAGCGACAATTTTTGAGATAGTTATAAAAACTGTTTAAAGGTTGTCAAACGTTATTTCTCGTTGTATATCCTTTAATTCTAGAGTTAAATTGATAAATAACGTGTACGAATTTGTTTAACGCATTTGTTTTGGTTACTCGACGTCTCCGTTCTCGTGTAGCCTACATATTGCGTTTTTTTTTTTTAATTTGCTTACCGGGCTAAATGTTATCATGTTTAAAATACGTAAGTCGTTTTCTTCATCAAATTTAAGTAGATAACTCATCAGTTGTTTGCATCGGAGCGACAATTTTTGAGATAGTTATTAAAACTGTTTATAGGTTGTCAAACGTTGTTTCTCGTTGTATATCCTTTAATTCTAGAGTTAAATTGATAAATAACGTGTACGAATTTGTTTAACGTATTTGGTTTGGTTACTCGACGTCTCCGTTCTCGTGTAGCCTACATATTGCGGTTTTTTTTAATTTGCTTACCGGGCTAAATGTTAGCATGCTTAAAATACGTAAGTCGTTTTGTTCAACAAATTTAAGTAGATAACTCATCAGTTGTTTGCATCAGAGCGATAATTTTTGAGATAGTTATTAAAACTGTTTAAAGGTTGTCAAACGTTGTTTCTCGTTGTATATTCTTTAATTCTAGAGTTAAATTGATAAATAACGTGTACGAATTTGTTTAACGCATTTGTTTTGGTTACTCGACGTCTCCGTTTGCTAACCTTTAGCCCGGTAAGCAAATTAAAAAAAAAACGCAATATATAGGCTACACGAGAACGGAGACGTCGAGTAACCAAAACAAATACGTTAAACAAATTCGTACACGTTATTTATCAATTTAACTCTAGAATTAAAGGATATACAACGAGAAACAACGTTTGACAACCTTTAAACAGTTTTAATAACTATCTCAAAAATTATCGCTCTGATGCAAACAACTGATGAGTTATCTACTTAAATATGATGAACAAAACGACTTACGTATTTTAAACATGCTAACCTTTAGCCCGGTAAGCAAATTAAAAAAAAAACGCAATATGTAGGCTACACGAGAACGGAGACGTCGAGTAACCAAAACAAATGCGTTAAACAAATTCGTACACGTTATTTATCAATTTAACTCTAGAATTAAAGGATATACAACGAGAAACAACGTTTGACAACCTTTAAACAGTTTTAATAACTATCTCAAAAATTATCGCTCTGATGCAAACAACTGATGAGTTATCTACTTAAATTTGATGAACAAAACGACTTACGTATTTTAAACATGCTAACCTTTAGCCAGGTAAGCAAATTAAAAAAAAAAAACGCAATATGTAGGCTACACGAGAACGGAGACGTCGAGTAACCAAAACAAATGCGTTAAACAAATTCGTACACGTTATTTATCAATTTAACTCTAGAATTAAAGGATATACAACGAGAAACAACGTTTGACAACTTTTAAACAGTTTTAATAACTATCTCAAAAATTATCGCTCTGATGCAAACAACTGATGAGTTATCTACTTAAATTTGATGAACAAAACGACTTACGTATTTTAAACATGCTAACCTTTAGCACGGTAAGCAAATTAAAAAAAAAACGCAATATGTAGGCTACACGAGAACGGAGACGTCGAGTAACCAAAACAAATGCGTTAAACAAATTCGTACACGTTATTTATCAATTTAACTCTAGAATTAAAGTATATACAACGAGAAACAACGTTTGACAACCTTTAAACAGTTTTAATAACTATCTCAAAAATTATCGCTCTGATCCAAACAACTGATGAGTTATCTACTTAAATATGATGAACAAAACGACTTACGTATTTTAAACATGCTAACCTTTAGCCAGGTAAGCAAATTAAAAAAAAAACGCAATATGTAGGCTACACGAGAACGGAGACGTCGAGTAACCAAAACAAATGCGTTAAACAAATTCGTACACGTTATTTATCAATTTAACTCTAGAATTAAAGTATATACAACGAGAAACAACGTTTGACAACCTTTAAACAGTTTTAATAACTATCTCAAAAATTATCGCTCTGATGCAAACAACTGATGAGTTATCTACTTAAATATGATGAACAAAACGACTTACGTATTTTAAACATGCTAACCTTTAGCCAGGTAAGCAAATTAAAAAAAAAACGCAATATGTAGGCTACACGAGAACGGAGACGTCGAGTAACCAAAACAAATGCGTTAAACAAATTCGTACACGTTATTTATCAATTTAACTCTAGAATTAAAGGATATACAACGAGAAACAACGTTTGACAACCTTTAAACAGTTTTAATAACTATCTCAAAAATTGTCGCTCTGATGCAAACAACTGATGAGTTATCTACTTAAATTTGATGAACAAAACGACTTACGTATTTTAAACATGCTAACTTTTAGCCCGGTAAGCAAATTAAAAAAAAAACGCAATATGTAGGCTACACGAGAACGCAGACGTCGAGTAACCAAAACAAATGCGTTAAACAAATTTGTACACGTTATTTATCAATTTAACTCTAGAATTAAAGGATATACAACGAGAAACAACGTTTGACAACCTTTAAACAGTTTTAATAACTATCTCAAAAATTATCGCTCTGATGCAAACAACTGATGAGTTATCTACTTAAATTTGATGAACAAAACGACTTACGTATTTTAAACATGCTAACCTTTAGCCCGGTAAGCAAATTAAAAAAAAAACGCAATATGTAGGCTACACGAGAACGCAGACGTCGAGTAACCAAAACAAATGCGTTAAACAAATTCGTACACGTTATTTATCAATTTAACTCTAGAATTAAAGGATATACAACGAGAAACAACGTTTGACAACCTTTAAACAATTTTAATAACTATCTCAAAAATTGTCGCTCTGATGCAAACAACTGCTGAGTTATCTACTCAAATTTGTTGAACAAAACGACTTACGTATTTTAAACATGCTAACCTTTAGCCCGGTAAGCAAATTAAAAAAAAAAAACGCTATATGTGGGCTACACGAGAACGGAGACGTCGAGTAACCAAAACAAATGCGTTAAACAAATTCGTACACGTTATTTATCAATTTAACTCTAGAATTAAAGGATATACAACGAGAAACAACGTTTGACAACCTTTAAACAGTTTTAATAACTATCTCAAAAATTATCGCTCTGATGCAAACAACTGATGAGTTATCTACTTAAATTTGATGAACAAAACGACTTACGTATTTTAAACATGCTAACCTTTAGCCAGGTAAGCAAATTAAAAAAAAAACGCAATATGTAGGCTACACGAGAACGGAGACGTCGAGTAACCAAAACAAATGCGTTAAACAAATTCGTACACGTTATTTATCAATTTAACTCTAGAATTAAAGGATATACAACGAGAAACAACGTTTGACAACCTTTAAACAATTTTAATAACTATCTCAAAAATTGTCGCTCTCATGCAAACAACTGATGAGTTATCTACTTAAATATGATGAACAAAACGACTTACGTATTTTAAACATGCTAACCTTTAGCCAGGTAAACAAATTAAAAAAAAAACGCAATATGTAGGCTACACGAGAACGGAGACGTCGAGTAACCAAAACAAATGCGTTAAACAAATTCGTACACGTTATTTATCAATTTAACTCTAGAATTAAAGGATATACAACGAGAAACAACGTTTGACAACTTTTAAACAGTTTTAATAACTATCTCAAAAATTATCGCTCTGATGCAAACAACTGATGAGTTATCTACTTAAATTTGATGAACAAAACGACTTACGTATTTTAAACATGCTAACCTTTAGCCCGGTAAGCAAATTAAAAAAAAAACGCAATATGTAGGCTACACGAGAATGGAGACGTCGAGTAACCAAAACAAATGCGTTAAACAAATTCGTACACGTTATTTATCAATTTAACTCTAGAATTAAAGGATATACAACGAGAAACAACGTTTGACAACCTTTAAACAGTTTTAATAACTATCTCAAAAATTATCGCTCTGATGCAAACAACTGATGAGTTATCTACTTAAATATGATGAACAAAACGACTTACGTATTTTAAACATGCTAACCTTTAGCCAGGTAAGCAAATTAAAAAAAAAACGCAATATGTAGGCTACACGAGAACGGAGACGTCGAGTAACCAAAACAAATGCGTTAAACAAATTCGTACACGTTATTTATCAATTTAACTCTAGAATTAAAGGATATACAACGAGAAACAACGTTTGGCAACCTTTAAACAGTTTTAATAACTATCTCAAAAATTGTCGCTCTGATGCAAACAACTGATGAGTTATCTACTTAAATTTGATGAACAAAACGACTTACGTATTTTAAACATGCTAACCTTTAGCCCGGTAAGCAAATTAAAAAAAAAAACGCAATATGTAGGCTACACGAGAACGGAGACTTCGAGTAATCAAAACAAATGCGTTAAACAAATTCGTACACGTTATTTATCAATTTAACTCTAGAATTAAAGGATATACAACGAGAAACAACGTTTGACAACCTTTAAACAGTTTTAATAACTATCTCAAAAATTATCGCTCTGATGCAAACAACGTAAGCAAATTAAAAAAAAAAACGCAATATGTAGGCTACACGAGAACG
Organism: Eurosta solidaginis; assembly: GCF_040869045.1. NCBI lineage: Eukaryota > Metazoa > Arthropoda > Insecta > Diptera > Tephritidae > Eurosta > Eurosta solidaginis. The sequence goes on along the minus strand of NW_027137069.1, from coordinate 191,008 downwards.
GAGACGTCGAGTAACCAAAACAAATGCGTTAAACAAATTCGTACACGTTATTTATCAATTTAACTCTAGAATTAAAGGATATACAACGAGAAACAACGTTTGACAACCTTTAAACAGTTTTAATAACTATCTCAAAAATTGTCGCTCTGATGCAAACAACTGATGAGTTATCTACTTAAATTTGATGAACAAAACGACTTACGTATTTTAAACATGCTAACCTTTAGCCCGGTAAGCAAATAAAAAAAAAAACGCAATATGTAGGCTACACGAGAACGGAGACGTCGAGTAACCAAAACAAATGCGTTAAACAAATTCGTACACGTTATTTATCAATTTAACTCTAGAATTAAAGGATATACAACGAGAAACAACGTTTGACAACCTTTAAACAGTTTTAATAACTATCTCAAAAATTATCGCTCTGATGCAAACAACTGATGAGTTATCTACTTAAATTTGATGAACAAAACGACTTACGTATTTTAAACATGCTAACCTTTAGCCCGGTAAGCAAATTAAAAAAAAAACGCAATATGTAGGCTACACGAGAACGGAGACGTCGAGTAACCAAAACAAATGCGTTAAACAAATTCGTACACGTTATTTATCAATTTAACTCTAGAATTAAAGGATATACAACGAGAAACAACGTTTGACAACCTTTAAACAATTTTAATAACTATCTCAAAAATTGTCGCTCTCATGCAAACAACTGATGAGTTATCTACTTAAATATGATGAACAAAACGACTTACGTATTTTAAACATGCTAACCTTTAGCCCGGTAAGCAAATTAAAAAAAAAACGCAATATGTAGGCTACACGAGAACGGAGACGTCGAGTCACCAAAACAAATGCGTTAAACAAATTCGTACACGTTATTTATCAATTTAACTCTAGAATTAAAGGATATACAACGAGAAACAACGTTTGACAACTTTTAAACAGTTTTAATAACTATCTCAAAAATTATCGCTCTGATGCAAACAACTGATGAGTTATCTACTTAAATATGATGAACAAAACGACTTACGTATTTTAAACATGCTAACCTTTAGCCAGGTAAGCAAATTAAAAAAAAACGCAATATGTAGGCTACACGAGAACGGAGACGTCGAGTAACCAAAACAAATGCGTTAAACAAATTCGTACACGTTATTTATCAATTTAACTCTAGAATTAAAGGATATACAACGAGAAACAACGTTTGACAACCTTTAAACAGTTTTAATAACTATCTCAAAAATTATCGCTCTGATGCAAACAACTGATGAGTTATCTACTTAAATTTGATGAACAAAACGACTTACGTATTTTAAACATGCTAACCTTTAGCCAGGTAAGCAAATTAAAAAAAAAACGCAATATGTAGGCTACACGAGAACGGAGACGTCGAGTAACCAAAACAAATGCGTTAAACAAATTCGTACACGTTATTTATCAATTTAACTCTAGAATTAAAGGATATACAACGAGAAACAACGTTTGACAACCTTTAAACAGTTTTAATAACTATCTCAAAAATTATCGCTCTGATGCAAACAACTGATGAGTTATCTACTCAAATTTGTTGAACAAAACGACTTACGTATTTTAAACATGCTAACCTTTAGCCCGGTAAGCAAATTAAAAAAACAAACGCAATATGTAGGCTACACGAGAACGGAGACGTCGAGTAACCAAAACAAATGCGTTAAACAAATTCGTACACGTTATTTATCAATTTAACTCTAGAATTAAAGTATATACAACGAGAAACAACGTTTGACAACCTTTAAACAGTTTTAATAACTATCTCAAAAATTATCGCTCTGATGCAAACAACTGATGAGTTATCTACTCAAATTTGTTGAACAAAACGACTTACGTATTTTAAACATGCTAACCTTTAGCCCGGTAAGCAAATTAAAAAAAAAAACGCAATATGTAGGCTACACGAGAACGGAGACGTCGAGTAACCAAAACAAATGCGTTAAACAAATTCGTACACGTTATTTATCAATTTAACTCTAGAATTAAAGGATATACAACGAGAAACAACGTTTGACAACCTTTAAACAATTTTAATAACTATCTCAAAAATTGTCGCTCTGATGCAAACAACTGATGAGTTATCTACTTAAATTTGATGAACAAAACGACTTACGTATTTTAAACATGCTAACCTTTAGCCCGGTAAGCAAATTAAAAAAAAAACGCAATATGTAGGCTACACGAGAACGGAGACGTCGAGTAACCAAAACAAATGCGTTAAACAAATTCGTACACGTTATTTATCAATTTAACTCTAGAATTAAAGGATATACAACGAGAAACAACGTTTGACAACTTTTAAACAGTTTTAATAACTATCTCAAAAATTATCGCTCTGATGCAAACAACTGTTGAGTTATCTACTTAAATATGATGAACAAAACGACTTACGTATTTTAAACATGCTAACCTTTAGCCAGGTAAGCAAATTAAAAAAAAAACGCAATATGTAGGCTACACGAGAACGGAGACGTCGAGTAACCAAAACAAATGCGTTAAACAAATTCGTACACGTTATTTATCAATTTAACTCTAGAATTAAAGGATATACAACGAGAAACAACGTTTGACAACCTTTAAACAGTTTTAATAACTATCTCAAAAATTATCGCTCTGATGCAAACAACTGATGAGTTATCTACTTAAATATGATGAACAAAACGACTTACGTATTTTAAACATGCTAACCTTTAGCCAGGTAAGCAAATTAAAAAAAAAACGCAATATGTAGGCTACACGAGAACGGAGACGTCGAGTAACCAAAACAAATGCGTTAAACAAATTCGTACACGTTATTTATCAATTTAACTCTAGAATTAAAGGATATACAACGAGAAACAACGTTTGACAACCTTTAAACAGTTTTAATAACTATCTCAAAAATTATCGCTCTGATGCAAACAACTGATGAGTTATCTACTTAAATATGATGAACAAAACGACTTACGTATTTTAAACATGCTAACCTTTAGCCAGGTAAGCAAATTAAAAAAAAAACGCAATATGTAGGCTACACGAGAACGGAGACGTCGAGTAACCAAAACAAATGCGTTAAACAAATTCGTACACGTTATTTATCAATTTAACTCTAGAATTAAAGGATATACAACGAGAAACAACGTTTGACAACCTTTAAACAATTTTAATAACTATCTCAAAAATTGTCGCTCTGATGCAAACAACTGCTGAGTTATCTACTCAAATTTGTTGAACAAAACGACTTACGTATTTTAAACATGCTAACCTTTAGCCCGGTAAGCAAATTAAAAAAAAAAAAACGCTATATGTGGGCTACACGAGAACGGAGACGTCGAGTAACCAAAACAAATGCGTTAAACAAATTCGTACACGTTATTTATCAATTTAACTCTAGAATTAAAGGATATACAACGAGAAACAACGTTTGACAACCTTTAAACAGTTTTAATAACTATCTCAAAAATTATCGCTCTGATGCAAACAACTGATGAGTTATCTACTTAAATTTGATGAACAAAACGACTTACGTATTTTAAAGATGCTAACCTTTAGCCAGGTAAGCAAATTAAAAAAAAAACGCAATATGTAGGCTACACGAGAACGGAGACGTCGAGTAACCAAAACAAATGCGTTAAACAAATTCGTACACGTTATTTATCAATTTAACTCTAGAATTAAAGGATATACAACGAGAAACAACGTTTGACAACCTTTAAACAATTTTAATAACTATCTCAAAAATTGTCGCTCTCATGCAAACAACTGATGAGTTATCTACTTAAATATGATGAACAAAACGACTTACGTATTTTAAACATGCTAACCTTTAGCCAGGTAAACAAATTAAAAAAAAAACGCAATATGTAGGCTACACGAGAACGGAGACGTCGAGTAACCAAAACAAATGCGTTAAACAAATTCGTACACGTTATTTATCAATTTAACTCTAGAATTAAAGGATATACAACGAGAAACAACGTTTGACAACTTTTAAACAGTTTTAATAACTATCTCAAAAATTATTGCTCTGATGCAAACAACTGATGAGTTATCTACTTAAATTTGATGAACAAAACGACTTACGTATTTTAAACATGCTAACCTTTAGCCCGGTAAGCAAATTAAAAAAAAAACGCAATATGTAGGCTACACGAGAATGGAGACGTCGAGTAACCAAAACAAATGCGTTAAACAAATTCGTACACGTTATTTATCAATTTAACTCTAGAATTAAAGGATACACAACGAGAAACAACGTTTGACAACCTTTAAACAGTTTTAATAACTATCTCAAAAATTATCGCTCTGATGCAAACAACTGATGAGTTATCTACTTAAATATGATGAACAAAACGACTTACGTATTTTAAACATGCTAACCTTTAGCCAGGTAAGCAAATTAAAAAAAAAACGCAATATGTAGGCTACACGAGAACGGAGACGTCGAGTAACCAAAACAAATGCGTTAAACAAATTCGTACACGTTATTTATCAATTTAACTCTAGAATTAAAGGATATACAACGAGAAACAACGTTTGGCAACCTTTAAACAGTTTTAATAACTATCTCAAAAATTGTCGCTCTGATGCAAACAACTGATTAGTTATCTACTTAAATTTGATGAACAAAACGACTTACGTATTTTAAACATGCTAACCTTTAGCCCGGTAAGCAAATTAAAAAAAAAAACGCAATATGTAGGCTACACGAGAACGGAGACGTCGAGTAATCAAAACAAATGCGTTAAACAAATTCGTACACGTTATTTATCAATTTAACTCTAGAATTAAAGGATATACAACGAGAAACAACGTTTGACAACCTTTAAACAGTTTTAATAACTATCTCAAAAATTATCGCTCTGATGCAAACAACTGATGAGTTATCTACTTAAATATGATGAACAAAACGACTTACCTATTTTAGACATGCTAACCTTTAGCCCGGTAAGCAAATTAAAAAAAAAACGCAATATGTAGGCTACACGAGAACGGAGACGTCGAGTAACCAAAACAAATGCGTTAAACAAATTCGTACACGTTATTTATCAATTTAACTCTAGAATTAAAGGATATACAACGAGAAACAACGTTTGACAACCTTTAAACAATTTTAATAACTATCTCAAAAATTGTCGCTCTCATGCAAACAACTGCTGAGTTATCTACTCAAATTTGTTGAACAAAACGACTTACGTATTTTAAACATGCTAACCTTTAGCCCGGTAAGCAAATTAAAAAAAAAACGCAATATGTAGGCTACACGAGAACGGAGACGTCGAGTAACCAAAACAAATGCGTTAAACAAATTCGTACACGTTATTTATCAATTTAACTCTAGAATTAAAGGATATACAACGAGAAACAACGTTTGACAACCTTTAAACAGTTTTAATAACTATCTCAAAAATTATCGCTCTGATGCAAACAACTGATGAGTTATCTACTTAAATTTGATGAACAAAACGACTTACGTATTTTAAACATGCTAACCTTTAGCCAGGTAAGCAAATTAAAAAAAAAACGCAATTGTAGGCTACACGAGAACGGAGACGTCGAGTAACCAAAACATAACCAAAACAAATGCGTTAAACAAATTCGTACACGTTATTTATCAATTTAACTCTAGAATTAAAGGATATACAACGAGAAACAACGTTTGACAACCTTTAAACAGTTTTAATAACTATCTCAAAAATTATCGCTCTGATGCAAACAACTGATGAGTTATCTACTTAAATATGATGAACAAAACGACTTACGTATTTTAAACATGCTAACCTTTAGCCAGGTAAGCAAATTAAAAAAAAAAACGCAATATGTAGGCTACACGAGAACGGAGACGTCGAGTAACCAAAACAAATACGTTAAACAAATTCGTACACGTTATTTATCAATTTAACTCTAGAATTAAAGGATATACAACGAGAAACAACGTTTGACAACCTTTAAACAGTTTTAATAACTATCTCAAAAATTGTCGCTCTGATGCAAACAACTGATGAGTTATCTACTTAAATTTGATGAACAAAACGACTTACGTATTTTAAACATGCTAACCTTTAGCCCGGTAAGCAAATTAAAAAAAAAACGCAATATGTAGGCTACACGAGAACGGAGACGTCGAGTAACCAAAACAAATGCGTTAAACAAATTCGTACACGTTATTTATCAATTTAACTCTAGAATTAAAGGATATACAACGAGAAACAACGTTTGACAACCTTTAAACAGTTTTAATAACTATCTCAAAAATTATCGCTCTGATGCAAACAACTGATGAGTTATCTACTTAAATTTGATGAACAAAACGACTTACGTATTTTAAACATGCTAACCTTTAGCCCGGTAAGCAAATTAAAAAAAAACGCAATATGTAGGCTACACGAGAACGGAGACGTCGAGTAACCAAAACAAATGCGTTAAACAAATTCGTACACGTTATTTATCAATTTAACTCTAGAATTAAAGGATATACAACGAGAAACAACGTTTGACAACCTTTAAACAATTTTAATAACTATCTCAAAAATTGTCGCTCTCATGCAAACAACTGATGAGTTATCTACTTAAATATGATGAACAAAACGACTTACGTATTTTAAACATGCTAACCTTTAGCCCGGTAAGCAAATTAAAAAAAAAACGCAATATGTAGGCTACACGAGAACGGAGACGTCGAGTAACCAAAACAAATGCGTTAAACAAATTCGTACACGTTATTTATCAATTTAACTCTAGAATTAAAGGATATACAACGAGAAACAACGTTTGACAACTTTTAAACAGTTTTAATAACTATCTCAAAAATTATCGCTCTGATGCAAACAACTGATGAGTTATCTACTTAAATATGATGAACAAAACGACTTACGTATTTTAAACATGCTAACCTTTAGCCAGGTAAGCAAATTAAAAAAAAAAACGCAATATGTAGGCTACACGAGAACGGAGACGTCGAGTAACCAAAACAAATGCGTTAAACAAATTCGTACACGTTATTTATCAATTTAACTCTAGAATTAAAGGATATACAACGAGAAACAACGTTTGACAACTTTTAAACAGTTTTAATAACTATCTCAAAAATTATCGCTCTGATGCAAACAACTGATGAGTTATCTACTCAAATTTGTTGAACAAAACGACTTACGTATTTTAAACATGCTAACCTTTAGCCCGGTAAGCAAATTAAAAAAAAAAACGCAATATGTAGGCTACACGAGAACGGAGACGTCGAGTAACCAAAACAAATGCCTTAAACAAATTCGTACACGTTATTTATCAATTTAACTCTAGAATTAAAGGATATACAACGAGAAACAACGTTTGACAACCTTTAAAAAATTTTAATAACTATCTCAAAAATTGTCGCTCTGATGCAAACAACTGATGAGTTATCTACTTAAATTTGATGAACAAAACGACTTGCGTATTTTAAACATGCTAACCTTTAGCCCGGTAAGCAAATTAAAAAAAAAACGCAATATGTAGGCTACACGAGAACGGAGACGTCGAGTAACCAAAACAAATGCGTTAAACAAATTCGTACACGTTATTTATCAATTTAACTCTAGAATTAAAGGATATACAACGAGAAACAACGTTTGACAACCTTTAAACAGTTTTAATAACTATCTCAAAAATTATCGCTCTGATGCAAACAACTGATGAGTTATCTACTTAAATTTGATGAACAAAACGACTTACGTATTTTAAACATGCTAACCTTTAGCCCGGTAAGCAAATTAAAAAAAAAACGCAATATGTAGGCTACACGAGAACGGAGACGTCGAGTAACCAAAACAAATGCGTTAAACAAATTCGTACACGTTATTTATCAATTTAACTCTAGAATTAAAGGATATACAACGAGAAACAACGTTTGACAACCTTTAAACAATTTTAATAACTATCTCAAAAATTGTCGCTCTCATGCAAACAACTGATGAGTTATCTACTTAAATATGATGAACAAAACGACTTACGTATTTTAAACATGCTAACCTTTAGCCCGGTAAGCAAATTAAAAAAAAAACGCAATATGTAGGCTACACGAGAACGGAGACGTCGAGTAACCAAAACAAATGCGTTAAACAAATTCGTACACGTTATTTATAAATTTAACTCTAGAATTAAAGGATATACAACGAGAAACAACGTTTGACAACTTTTAAACAGTTTTAATAACTATCTCAAAAATTATCGCTCTGATGCAAACAACTGATGAGTTATCTACTTAAATATGATGAACAAAACGACTTACGTATTTTAAACATGCTAACCTTTAGCCAGGTAAGCAAATTAAAAAAAAAACGCAATATGTAGGCTACACGAGAACGGAGACGTCGAGTAACCAAAACAAATGCGTTAAACAAATTCGTACACGTTATTTATCAATTTAACTCTAGAATTAAAGGATATACAACGAGAAACAACGTTTGACAACTTTTAAACAGTTTTAATAACTATCTCAAAAATTATCGCTCTGATGCAAACAACTGATGAGTTATCTACTCAAATTTGTTGAACAAAACGACTTACGTATTTTAAACATGCTAACCTTTAGCCCGGTAAGCAAATTAAAAAAAAAAACGCAATATGTAGGCTACACGAGAACGGAGACGTCGAGTAACCAAAACAAATGCGTTAAACAAATTCGTACACGTTATTTATCAATTTAACTCTAGAATTAAAGGATATACAACGAGAAACAACGTTTGACAACCTTTAAACAATTTTAATAACTATCTCAAAAATTGTCGCTCTGATGCAAACAACTGATGAGTTATCTACTTAAATTTGATGAACAAAACGACTTACGTATTTTAAACATGCTAACCTTTAGCCCGGTAAGAAAATTAAAAAAAAAAACGCAATATGTAGGCTACACGAGAACGGAGACGTCGAGTAACCAAAACAAATGCGTTAAACAAATTCGTACACGTTATTTATCAATTTAACTCTAGAATTAAAGGATATACAACGAGAAACAACGTTTGACAACTTTTAAACAGTTTTAATAACTATCTCAAAAATTATCGCTCTGATGCAAACAACTGATGAGTTATCTACTTAAATATGATGAACAAAACGACTTACGTATTTTAAACATGCTAACCTTTAGCCAGGTAAGCAAATTAAAAAAAAAACGCAATATGTAGGCTACACGAGAACGGAGACATCGAGTAACCAAAACAAATGCGTTAAACAAATTCGTACACGTTATTTATCAATTTAACTCTAGAATTAAAGGATATACAACGAGAAACAACGTTTGACAACCTTTAAACAGTTTTAATAACTATCTCAAAAATTATCGCTCTGATGCAAACAACTGATGAGTTATCTACTTAAATATGATGAACAAAACGACTTACGTATTTTAAACATGCTAACCTTTAGCCAGGTAAGCAAATTAAAAAAAAAAACGCAATATGTAGGCTACACGAGAACGGAGACGTCGAGTAACCAAAACAAATACGTTAAACAAATTCGTACACGTTATTTATCAATTTAACTCTAGAATTAAAGGATATACAACGAGAAACAACGTTTGACAACCTTTAAACAGTTTTAATAACTATCTCAAAAATTGTCGCTCTGATGCAAACAACTGATGAGTTATCTACTTAAATTTGATGAACAAAACGACTTACGTATTTTAAACATGCTAACCTTTAGCCCGGTAAGCAAATTAAAAAAAAAACGCAATATGTAGGCTACACGAGAACGGAGACGTCGAGTAACCAAAACAAATGCGTTAAACAAATTCGTACACGTTATTTATCAATTTAACTCTAGAATTAAAGGATATACAACGAGAAACAACGTTTGACAACCTTTAAACAATTTTAATAACTATCTCAAAAATTGTCGCTCTCATGCAAACAACTGATGAGTTATCTACTTAAATATGATGAACAAAACGACTTACGTATTTTAAACATGCTAACCTTTAGCCCGGTAAGCAAATTAAAAAAAAAACGCAATATGTAGGCTACACGAGAACGGAGACGTCGAGTAACCAAAACAAATGCGTTAAACAAATTCGTACACGTTATTTATCAATTTAACTCTAGAATTAAAGGATATACAACGAGAAACAACGTTTGACAACTTTTAAACAGTTTTAATAACTATCTCAAAAATTATCGCTCTGATGCAAACAACTGATGAGTTATCTACTTAAATATGATGAACAAAACGACTTACGTATTTTAAACATGCTAACCTTTAGCCAGGTAAGCAAATTAAAAAAAAAACGCAATATGTAGGCTACACGAGAACGGAGACGTCGAGTAACCAAAACAAATGCGTTAAACAAATTCGTACACGTTATTTATCAATTTAACTCTAGAATTAAAGGATATACAACGAGAAACAACGTTTGACAACTTTTAAACAGTTTTAATAACTATCTCAAAAATTATCGCTCTGATGCAAACAACTGATGAGTTATCTACTCAAATTTGTTGAACAAAACGACTTACGTATTTTAAACATGCTAACCTTTAGCCCGGTAAGCAAATTAAAAAAAAAAACGCAATATGTAGGCTACACGAGAACGGAGACGTCGAGTAACCAAAACAAATGCCTTAAACAAATTCGTACACGTTATTTATCAATTTAACTCTAGAATTAAAGGATATACAACGAGAAACAACGTTTGACAACCTTTAAAAAATTTTAATAACTATCTCAAAAATTGTCGCTCTGATGCAAACAACTGATGAGTTATCTACTTAAATTTGATGAACAAAACGACTTACGTATTTTAAACATGCTAACCTTTAGCCAGGTAAGCAAATTAAAAAAAAAAACGCAATATGTAGGCTACACGAGAACGGAGACGTCGAGTAACCAAAACAAATACGTTAAACAAATTCGTACACGTTATTTATCAATTTAACTCTAGAATTAAAGGATATACAACGAGAAACAACGTTTGACAACCTTTAAACAGTTTTAATAACTATCTCAAAAATTGTCGCTCTGATGCAAACAACTGATGAGTTATCTACTTAAATTTGATGAACAAAACGACTTACGTATTTTAAACATGCTAACCTTTAGCCAGGTAAGCAAATTAAAAAAAAAACGCAATATGTAGGCTACACGAGAACGGAGACGTCGAGTAACCAAAACAAATGCGTTAAACAAATTCGTACACGTTATTTATCAATTTAACTCTAGAATTAAAGGATATACAACGAGAAACAACGTTTGACAACTTTTAAACAGTTTTAATAACTATCTCAAAAATTATCGCTCTGATGCAAACAACTGATGAGTTATCTACTTAAATATGATGAACAAAACGACTTACGTATTTTAAACATGCTAACCTTTAGCCAGGTAAGCAAATTAAAAAAAAAACGCAATATGTAGGCTACACGAGAACGGAGACGTCGAGTAACCAAAACAAATGCGTTAAACAAATTCGTACACGTTATTTATCAATTTAACTCTAGAATTAAAGGATATACAACGAGAAACAACGTTTGACAACCTTTAAAAAATTTTAATAACTATCTCAAAAATTGTCGCTCTGATGCAAACAACTGATGAGTTATCTACTTAAATTTGATGAACAAAACGACTTACGTATTTTAAACATGCTAACCTTTAGCCCGGTAAGAAAATTAAAAAAAAAAACGCAATATGTAGGCTACACGAGAACGGAGACATCGAGTAACCAAAACAAATGCGTTAAACAAATTCGTACACGTTATTTATCAATTTAACTCTAGAATTAAAGGATATACAACGAGAAACAACGTTTGACAACCTTTAAACAATTTTAATAACTATCTCAAAAATTGTCGCTCTGATGCAAACAACTGATGAGTTATCTACTTAAATTTGATGAACAAAACGACTTACGTATTTTAAACATGCTAACCTTTAGCCAGGTAAGCAAATTAAAAAAAAAAACGCAATATGTAGGCTACACGAGAACGGAGACGTCGAGTAACCAAAACAAATACGTTAAACAAATTCGTACACGTTATTTATCAATTTAACTCTAGAATTAAAGGATATACAACGAGAAACAACGTTTGACAACCTTTAAACAGTTTTAATAACTATCTCAAAAATTGTCGCTCTGATGCAAACAACTGATGAGTTATCTACTTAAATTTGATGAACAAAACGACTTACGTATTTTAAACATGCTAACCTTTAGCCCGGTAAGCAAATTAAAAAAAAAACGCAATATGTAGGCTACACGAGAACGGAGACGTCGAGTAACCAAAACAAATGCGTTAAACAAATTCGTACACGTTATTTATCAATTTAACTCTAGAATTAAAGGATATACAACGAGAAACAACGTTTGACAACCTTTAAACAGTTTTAATAACTATCTCAAAAATTATCGCTCTGATGCAAACAACTGATGAGTTATCTACTTAAATTTGATGAACAAAACGACTTACGTATTTTAAACATGCTAACCTTTAGCCCGGTAAGCAAATTAAAAAAAAAACGCAATATGTAGGCTACACGAGAACGGAGACGTCGAGTAACCAAAACAAATGCGTTAAACAAATTCGTACACGTTATTTATCAATTTAACTCTAGAATTAAAGGATATACAACGAGAAACAACGTTTGACAACCTTTAAACAATTTTAATAACTATCTCAAAAATTGTCGCTCTCATGCAAACAACTGATGAGTTATCTACTTAAATATGATGAACAAAACGACTTACGTATTTTAAACATGCTAACCTTTAGCCCGGTAAGCAAATTAAAAAAAAAACGCAATATGTAGGCTACACGAGAACGGAGACGTCGAGTAACCAAAACAAATGCGTTAAACAAATTCGTACACGTTATTTATCAATTTAACTCTAGAATTAAAGGATATACAACGAGAAACAACGTTTGACAACTTTTAAACAGTTTTAATAACTATCTCAAAAATTATCGCTCTGATGCAAACAACTGATGAGTTATCTACTTAAATATGATGAACAAAACGACTTACGTATTTTAAACATGCTAACCTTTAGCCAGGTAAGCAAATTAAAAAAAAAACGCAATATGTAGGCTACACGAGAACGGAGACGTCGAGTAACCAAAACAAATGCGTTAAACAAATTCGTACACGTTATTTATCAATTTAACTCTAGAATTAAAGGATATACAACGAGAAACAACGTTTGACAACTTTTAAACAGTTTTAATAACTATCTCAAAAATTATCGCTCTGATGCAAACAACTGATGAGTTATCTACTCAAATTTGTTGAACAAAACGACTTACGTATTTTAAACATGCTAACCTTTAGCCCGGTAAGCAAATTAAAAAAAAAAACGCAATATGTAGGCTACACGAGAACGGAGACGTCGAGTAACCAAAACAAATGCCTTAAACAAATTCGTACACGTTATTTATCAATTTAACTCTAGAATTAAAGGATATACAACGAGAAACAACGTTTGACAACCTTTAAAAAATTTTAATAACTATCTCAAAAATTGTCGCTCTGATGCAAACAACTGATGAGTTATCTACTTAAATTTGATGAACAAAACGACTTGCGTATTTTAAACATGCTAACCTTTAGCCCGGTAAGCAAATTAAAAAAAAAACGCAATATGTAGGCTACACGAGAACGGAGACGTCGAGTAACCAAAACAAATGCGTTAAACAAATTCGTACACGTTATTTATCAATTTAACTCTAGAATTAAAGGATATACAACGAGAAACAACGTTTGACAACCTTTAAACAGTTTTAATAACTATCTCAAAAATTATCGCTCTGATGCAAACAACTGATGAGTTATCTACTTAAATTTGATGAACAAAACGACTTACGTATTTTAAACATGCTAACCTTTAGCCCGGTAAGCAAATTAAAAAAAAAACGCAATATGTAGGCTACACGAGAACGGAGACGTCGAGTAACCAAAACAAATGCGTTAAACAAATTCGTACACGTTATTTATCAATTTAACTCTAGAATTAAAGGATATACAACGAGAAACAACGTTTGACAACCTTTAAACAATTTTAATAACTATCTCAAAAATTGTCGCTCTCATGCAAACAACTGATGAGTTATCTACTTAAATATGATGAACAAAACGACTTACGTATTTTAAACATGCTAACCTTTAGCCCGGTAAGCAAATTAAAAAAAAAACGCAATATGTAGGCTACACGAGAACGGAGACGTCGAGTAACCAAAACAAATGCGTTAAACAAATTCGTACACGTTATTTATAAATTTAACTCTAGAATTAAAGGATATACAACGAGAAACAACGTTTGACAACTTTTAAACAGTTTTAATAACTATCTCAAAAATTATCGCTCTGATGCAAACAACTGATGAGTTATCTACTTAAATATGATGAACAAAACGACTTACGTATTTTAAACATGCTAACCTTTAGCCAGGTAAGCAAATTAAAAAAAAAACGCAATATGTAGGCTACACGAGAACGGAGACGTCGAGTAACCAAAACAAATGCGTTAAACAAATTCGTACACGTTATTTATCAATTTAACTCTAGAATTAAAGGATATACAACGAGAAACAACGTTTGACAACTTTTAAACAGTTTTAATAACTATCTCAAAAATTATCGCTCTGATGCAAACAACTGATGAGTTATCTACTCAAATTTGTTGAACAAAACGACTTACGTATTTTAAACATGCTAACCTTTAGCCCGGTAAGCAAATTAAAAAAAAAAACGCAATATGTAGGCTACACGAGAACGGAGACGTCGAGTAACCAAAACAAATGCGTTAAACAAATTCGTACACGTTATTTATCAATTTAACTCTAGAATTAAAGGATATACAACGAGAAACAACGTTTGACAACCTTTAAACAATTTTAATAACTATCTCAAAAATTGTCGCTCTGATGCAAACAACTGATGAGTTATCTACTTAAATTTGATGAACAAAACGACTTACGTATTTTAAACATGCTAACCTTTAGCCCGGTAAGAAAATTAAAAAAAAAAACGCAATATGTAGGCTACACGAGAACGGAGACGTCGAGTAACCAAAACAAATGCGTTAAACAAATTCGTACACGTTATTTATCAATTTAACTCTAGAATTAAAGGATATACAACGAGAAACAACGTTTGACAACTTTTAAACAGTTTTAATAACTATCTCAAAAATTATCGCTCTGATGCAAACAACTGATGAGTTATCTACTTAAATATGATGAACAAAACGACTTACGTATTTTAAACATGCTAACCTTTAGCCAGGTAAGCAAATTAAAAAAAAACGCAATATGTAGGCTACACGAGAACGGAGACATCGAGTAACCAAAACAAATGCGTTAAACAAATTCGTACACGTTATTTATCAATTTAACTCTAGAATTAAAGGATATACAACGAGAAACAACGTTTGACAACCTTTAAACAGTTTTAATAACTATCTCAAAAATTATCGCTCTGATGCAAACAACTGATGAGTTATCTACTTAAATATGATGAACAAAACGACTTACGTATTTTAAACATGCTAACCTTTAGCCAGGTAAGCAAATTAAAAAAAAAACGCAATATGTAGGCTACACGAGAACGGAGACGTCGAGTAACCAAAACAAATGCGTTAAACAAATTCGTACACGTTATTTATCAATTTAACTATAGAATTAAAGGATATACAACGAGAAACAACGTTTGACAACTTTTAAACAGTTTTAATAACTATCTCAAAAATTATCGCTCTGATGCAAACAACTGATGAGTTATCTACTTAAATTTGATGAACAAAACGACTTACGTATTTTAAACATGCTAACCTTTAGCCCGGTAAGCAAATTAAAAAAAAAACGCAATATGTAGGCTACACGAGAACGGAGACGTCGAGTAACCAAAACAAATGCGTTAAACAAATTCGTACACGTTATTTATCAATTTAACTCTAGAATTAAAGGATATACAACGAGAAACAACGTTTGACAACTTTTAAACAGTTTTAATAACTATCTCAAAAATTATCGCTCTGATGCAAACAACTGATGAGTTATCTACTTAAATTTGATGAACAAAACGACTTACGTATTTTAAACATGCTAACCTTTAGCCAGGTAAGCAAATTAAAAAAAAAACGCAATATGTAGGCTACACGAGAACGGAGACGTCGAGTAACCAAAACAAATGCGTTAAACAAATTCGTACACGTTATTTATCAATTTAACTCTAGAATTAAAGTATATACAACGAGAAACAACGTTTGACAACCTTTAAACAGTTTTAATAACTATCTCAAAAATTATCGCTTGATGCAAACAACTGATGAGTTATCTACTCAAATTTGTTGAACAAAACGACTTACGTATTTTAAACATGCTAACCTTTAGCCCGGTAAGCAAATTAAAAAAAAAAAACGCAATATGTAGGCTACACGAGAACGGAGACGTCGAGTAACCAAAACAAATGCGTTAAACAAATTCGTACACGTTATTTATCAATTTAACTCTAGAATTAAAGTATATACAACGAGAAACAACGTTTGACAACCTTTAAACAGTTTTAATAACTATCTCAAAAATTATCGCTCTGATGCAAACAACTGATGAGTTATCTACTCAAATTTGTTGAACAAAACGACTTACGTATTTTAAACATGCTAACCTTTAGCCCGGTAAGCAAATTAAAAAAAAAAACGCAATATGTAGGCTACACGAGAACGGAGACGTCGAGTAACCAAAACAAATGCGTTAAACAAATTCGTACACGTTATTTATCAATTTAACTCTAGAATTAAAGGATATACAACGAGAAACAACGTTTGACAACCTTTAAACAATTTTAATAACTATCTCAAAAATTGTCGCTCTGATGCAAACAACTGATGAGTTATCTACTTAAATTTGATGAACAAAACGACTTACGTATTTTAAACATGCTAACCTTTAGCCCGGTAAGCAAATTAAAAAAAAAACGCAATATGTAGGCTACACGAGAACGGAGACGTCGAGTAACCAAAACAAATGCGTTAAACAAATTCGTACACGTTATTTATCAATTTAACTCTAGAATTAAAGGATATACAACGAGAAACAACGTTTGACAACTTTTAAACAGTTTTAATAACTATCTCAAAAATTATCGCTCTGATGCAAACAACTGATGAGTTATCTACTTAAATATGATGAACAAAACGACTTACGTATTTTAAACATGCTAACCTTTAGCCCGGTAAGCAAATTAAAAAAAAAACGCAATATGTAGGCTACACGAGAACGGAGACGTCGAGTAACCAAAACAAATGCGTTAAACAAATTCGTACACGTTATTTATCAATTTAACTCTAGAATTAAAGGATATACAACGAGAAACAACGTTTGACAACTTTTAAACAATTTTAATAACTATCTCAAAAATTGTCGCTCTGATGCAAACAACTGATGAGTTATCTACTTAAATTTGATGAACAAAACGACTTACGTATTTTAAACATGCTAACCTTTAGCCCGGTAAGCAAATTAAAAAAAAAACGCAATATGTAGGCTACACGAGAACGGAGACGTCGAGTAACCAAAACAAATGCGTTAAACAAATTCGTACACGTTATTTATCAATTTAACTCTAGAATTAAAGGATATACAACGAGAAACAACGTTTGACAACTTTTAAACAGTTTTAATAACTATCTCAAAAATTATCGCTCTGATGCAAACAACTGATGAGTTATCTACTTAAATTTGATGAACAAAACGACTTACGTATTTTAAACATGCTAACCTTTAGCCCGGTAAGCAAATTAAAAAAAAAACGCAATATGTAGGCTACACGAGAACGGAGACGTCGAGTAACCAAAACAAATGCGTTAAACAAATTCGTACACGTTATTTATCAATTTAACTCTAGAATTAAAGGATATACAACGAGAAACAACGTTTGACAACTTTTAAACAGTTTTAATAACTATCTCAAAAATTATCGCTCTGATGCAAACAACTGATGAGTTATCTACTTAAATTTGATGAACAAAACGACTTACGTATTTTAAACATGCTAACCTTTAGCCCGGTAAGCAAATTAAAAAAAAAACGCAATATGTAGGCTACACGAGAACGGAGACGTCGAGTAACCAAAACAAATGCGTTAAACAAATTCGTACACGTTATTTATCAATTTAACTCTAGAATTAAAGGATATACAACGAGAAACAACGTTTGACAACTTTTAAACAGTTTTAATAACTATCTCAAAAATTATCGCTCTGATGCAAACAACTGAAGAGCTATCTACTTAAATTTGATGAACAAAACGACTTACGTATTTTAAACATGCTAACCTTTAGCCAGGTAAGCAAATTAAAAAAAAAACGCAATATGTAGGCTACACGAGAACGGAGACGTCGAGTAACCAAAACAAATGCGTTAAACAAATTCGTACACGTTATTTATCAATTTAACTCTAGAATTAAAGTATATACAACGAGAAACAACGTTTGACAACCTTTAAACAGTTTTAATAACTATCTCAAAAATTATCGCTCTGATGCAAACAACTGATGAGTTATCTACTCAAATTTGTTGAACAAAACGACTTACGTATTTTAAACATGCTAACCTTTAGCCCGGTAAGCAAATTAAAAAAACAAACGCAATATGTAGGCTACACGAGAACGGAGACGTCGAGTAACCAAAACAAATGCGTTAAACAAATTCGTACACGTTATTTATCAATTTAACTCTAGAATTAAAGTATATACAACGAGAAACAACGTTTGACAACCTTTAAACAGTTTTAATAACTATCTCAAAAATTATCGCTCTGATGCAAACAACTGATGAGTTATCTACTCAAATTTGTTGAACAAAACGACTTACGTATTTTAAACATGCTAACCTTTAGCCCGGTAAGCAAATTAAAAAAAAAAACGCAATATGTAGGCTACACGAGAACGGAGACGTCGAGTAACCAAAACAAATGCGTTAAACAAATTCGTACACGTTATTTATCAATTTAACTCTAGAATTAAAGGATATACAACGAGAAACAACGTTTGACAACCTTTAAACAATTTTAATAACTATCTCAAAAATTGTCGCTCTGATGCAAACAACTGATGAGTTATCTACTTAAATTTGATGAACAAAACGACTTACGTATTTTAAACATGCTAACCTTTAGCCCGGTAAGCAAATTAAAAAAAAAACGCAATATGTAGGCTACACGAGAACGGAGACGTCGAGTAACCAAAACAAATGCGTTAAACAAATTCGTACACGTTATTTATCAATTTAACTCTAGAATTAAAGGATATACAACGAGAAACAACGTTTGACAACTTTTAAACAGTTTTAATAACTATCTCAAAAATTATCGCTCTGATGCAAACAACTGTTGAGTTATCTACTTAAATATGATGAACAAAACGACTTACGTATTTTAAACATGCTAACCTTTAGCCAGGTAAGCAAATTAAAAAAAAAACGCAATATGTAGGCTACACGAGAACGGAGACGTCGAGTAACCAAAACAAATGCGTTAAACAAATTCGTACACGTTATTTATCAATTTAACTCTAGAATTAAAGGATATACAACGAGAAACAACGTTTGACAACCTTTAAACAGTTTTAATAACTATCTCAAAAATTATCGCTCTGATGCAAACAACTGATGAGTTATCTACTTAAATATGATGAACAAAACGACTTACGTATTTTAAACATGCTAACCTTTAGCCAGGTAAGCAAATTAAAAAAAAAACGCAATATGTAGGCTACACGAGAACGGAGACGTCGAGTAACCAAAACAAATGCGTTAAACAAATTCGTACACGTTATTTATCAATTTAACTCTAGAATTAAAGGATATACAACGAGAAACAACGTTTGACAACTTTTAAACAGTTTTAATGACTATCTCAAAAATTATCGCTCTGAAGCAAACAACTGATGAGTTATCTACTTAAATTTGATGAACAAAACGACTTACGTATTTTAAACATGCTAACCTTTAGCCCGGTAAGCAAATTAAAAAAAAAACGCAATATGTAGGCTACACGAGAACGGAGACGTCGAGTAACCAAAACAAATGCGTTAAACAAATTCGTACACGTTATTTATCAATTTAACTCTAGAATTAAAGGATATACAACGAGAAACAACGTTTGACAACTTTTAAACAGTTTTAATAACTATCTCAAAAATTATCGCCCTGATGCAAACAACTGATGAGTTATCTACTTAAATTTGATGAACAAAACGACTTACGTATTTTAAACATGCTAACCCTTAGCCCGGTAAGCAAATTAAAAAAAAAACGCAATATGTAGGCTACACGAGAACGGAGACGTCGAGTAACCAAAACAAATGCGTTAAACAAATTCGTACACGTTATTTATCAATTTAACTCTAGAATTAAAGGATATACAACGAGAAACAACGTTTGACAACTTTTAAACAGTTTTAATAACTATCTCAAAAATTATCGCTCTGATGCAAACAACTGATGAGTTATCTACTTAAATTTGATGAACAAAACGACTTACGTATTTTAAACATGCTAACTTTTAGCCCGGTAAGCAAATTAAAAAAAAAACGCAATATGTAGGCTACACGAGAACGGAGACGTCGAGTAACCAAAACAAATGCGTTAAACAAATTTGTACACGTTATTTATCAATTTAACTCTAGAATTAAAGGATATACAACGAGAAACAACGTTTGACAACCTTTAAACAGTTTTAATAACTATCTCAAAAATTATCGCTCTGATGCAAACAACTGACGAGTTATCTACTTAAATATGATGAACAAAACGACTTACGTATTTTAAACATGCTAACCTTTAGCCAGGTAAGCAAATTAAAAAAAAAACGCAATATGTAGGCTACACGAGAACGGAGACGTCGAGTAACCAAAACAAATGCGTTAAACAAATTCGTACACGTTATTTATCAATTTAACTCTAGAATTAAAGGATATACAACGAGAAACAACGTTTGACAACTTTTAAACAGTTTTAATAACTATCTCAAAAATTATCGCTCTGATGCAAACAACTGATGAGTTATCTACTTAAATATGATGAACAAAACGACTTACGTATTTTAAACATGCTAACCTTTAGCCAGGTAAGCAAATTAAAAAAAAAACGCAATATGTAGGCTACACGAGAACGGAGACGTCGAGTAACCAAAACAAATGCGTTAAACAAATTCGTACACGTTATTTATCAATTTAACTCTAGAATTAAAGGATATACAACGAGAAACAACGTTTGACAACTTTTAAACAGTTTTAATAACTATCTCAAAAATTATCGCTCTGATGCAAACAACTGATGAGTTATCTACTCAAATTTGTTGAACAAAACGACTTACGTATTTTAAACATGCTAACCTTTAGCCCGGTAAGCAAATTAAAAAAAAAAACGCAATATGTAGGCTACACGAGAACGGAGACGTCGAGTAACCAAAACAAATGCCTTAAACAAATTCGTACACGTTATTTATCAATTTAACTCTAGAATTAAAGGATATACAACGAGAAACAACGTTTGACAACCTTTAAACAATTTTAATAACTATCTCAAAAATTGTCGCTCTGATGCAAACAACTGATGAGTTATCTACTTAAATTTGATGAACAAAACGACTTACGTATTTTAAACATGCTAACCTTTAGCCCGGTAAGCAAATTAAAAAAAAAACGCAATATGTAGGCTACACGAGAACGGAGACGTCGAGTAACCAAAACAAATGCGTTAAACAAATTCGTACACGTTATTTATCAATTTAACTCTAGAATTAAAGGATATACAACGAGAAACAACGTTTGACAACTTTTAAACAGTTTTAATAACTATCTCAAAAATTATCGCTCTGATGCAAACAACTGATGAGTTATCTACTTAAATATGATGAACAAAACGACTTACGTATTTTAAACATGCTAACCTTTAGCCAGGTAAGCAAATTAAAAAAAAAACGCAATATGTAGGCTACACGAGAACGGAGACGTCGAGTAACCAAAACAAATGCGTTAAACAAATTCGTACACGTTATTTATCAATTTAACTCTAGAATTAAAGGATATACAACGAGAAACAACGTTTGACAACCTTTAAACAGTTTTAATAACTATCTCAAAAATTATCGCTCTGATGCAAACAACTGATGAGTTATCTACTTAAATATGATGAACAAAACGACTTACGTATTTTAAACATGCTAACCTTTAGCCAGGTAAGCAAATTAAAAAAAAAACGCAATATGTAGGCTACACGAGAACGGAGACGTCGAGTAACCAAAACAAATGCGTTAAACAAATTCATACACGTTATTTATCAATTTAACTCTAGAATTAAAGGATATACAACGAGAAACAACGTTTGACAACTTTTAAACAGTTTTAATAACTATCTCAAAAATTATCGCTCTGATGCAAACAACTGATGAGTTATCTACTTAAATTTGATGAACAAAACGACTTACGTATTTTAAACATGCTAACCTTTAGCCCGGTAAGCAAATTAAAAAAAAAAACGCAATATGTAGGCTACACGAGAACGGAGACGTCGAGTAACCAAAACAAATGCGTTAAACAAATTCGTACACGTTATTTATCAATTTAACTCTAGAATTAAAGGATATACAACGAGAAACAACGTTTGACAACTTTTAAACAGTTTTAATAACTATCTCAAAAATTATCGCTCTGATGCAAACAACTGATGAGTTATCTACTTAAATTTGATGAACAAAACGACTTACGTATTTTAAACATGCTAACCTTTAGCCAGGTAAGCAAATTAAAAAAAAAACGCAATATGTAGGCTACACGAGAACGGAGACGTCGAGTAACCAAAACAAATGCGTTAAACAAATTCGTACACGTTATTTATCAATTTAACTCTAGAATTAAAGTATATACAACGAGAAACAACGTTTGACAACCTTTAAACAGTTTTAATAACTATCTCAAAAATTATCGCTCTGATGCAAACAACTGATGAGTTATCTACTCAAATTTGTTGAACAAAACGACTTACGTATTTTAAACATGCTAACCTTTAGCCCGGTAAACAAATTAAAAAAAAAAACGCAATATGTAGGCTACACGAGAACGGAGACGTCGAGTAACCAAAACAAATGCGTTAAACAAATTCGTACACGTTATTTATCAATTTAACTCTAGAATTAAAGTATATACAACGAGAAACAACGTTTGACAACCTTTAAACAGTTTTAATAACTATCTCAAAAATTATCGCTCTGATGCAAACAACTGATGAGTTATCTACTCAAATTTGTTGAACAAAACGACTTACGTATTTTAAACATGCTAACCTTTAGCCCGGTAAGCAAATTAAAAAAAAAAAACGCAATATGTAGGCTACACGAGAACGGAGACGTCGAGTAACCAAAACAAATGCGTTAAACAAATTCGTACACGCTATTTATCAATTTAACTCTAGAATTAAAGGATATACAACGAGAAACAACGTTTGACAACCTTTAAACAATTTTAATAACTATCTCAAAAATTGTCGCTCTGATGCAAACAACTGATGAGTTATCTACTTAAATTTGATGAACAAAACGACTTACGTATTTTAAACATGCTAACCTTTAGCCCGGTAAGCAAATTAAAAAAAAAACGCAATATGTAGGCTACACGAGAACGGAGACGTCGAGTAACCAAAACAAATGCGTTAAACAAATTCGTACACGTTATTTATCAATTTAACTCTAGAATTAAAGGATATACAACGAGAAACAACGTTTGACAACTTTTAAACAGTTTTAATAACTATCTCAAAAATTATCGCTCTGATGCAAACAACTGATGAGTTATCTACTTAAATATGATGAACAAAACGACTTACGTATTTTAAACATGCTAACCTTTAGCCCGGTAAGCAAATTAAAAAAAAAACGCAATATGTAGGCTACACGAGAACGGAGACGTCGAGTAACCAAAACAAATGCGTTAAACAAATTCGTACACGTTATTTATCAATTTAACTCTAGAATTAAAGGATATACAACAAGAAACAACGTTTGACAACTTTTAAACAATTTTAATAACTATCTCAAAAATTGTCGCTCTGATGCAAACAACTGATGAGTTATCTACTTAAATTTGATGAACAAAACGACTTACGTATTTTAAACATGCTAACCTTTAGCCCGGTAAGCAAATTAAAAAAAAAACGCTATATGTAGGCTACACGAGAACGGAGACGTCGAGTAACCAAAACAAATGCGTTAAACAAATTCGTACACGTTATTTATCAATTTAACTCTAGAATTAAAGGATATACAACGAGAAACAACGTTTGACATCTTTTAAACAGTTTTAATAACTATCTCAAAAATTATCGCTCTGATGCAAACAACTGATGAGTTATCTACTTAAATTTGATGAACAAAACGACTTACGTATTTTAAACATGCTAACCTTTAGCCCGGTAAGCAAATTAAAAAAAAAACGCAATATGTAGGCTACACGAGAACGGAGACGTTGAGTAACCAAAACAAATGCGTTAAACAAATTCGTACACGTTATTTATCAATTTAACTTTAGAATTAAAGGATATACAACGAGAAACAACGTTTGACAACTTTTAAACAGTTTTAATAACTATCTCAAAAATTATCGCTCTGATGCAAACAACTGATGAGTTATCTACTTAAATTTGATGAACAAAACGACTTACGTATTTTAAACATGCTAACCTTTAGCCCGGTAAGCAAATTAAAAAAAAAACGCAATATGTAGGCTACACGAGAACGGAGACGTCGAGTAACCAAAACAAATGCGTTAAACAAATTCGTACACGTTATTTATCAATTTAACTCTAGAATTAAAGGATATACAACGAGAAACAACGTTTGACAACTTTTAAACAGTTTTAATAACTATCTCAAAAATTATCGCTCTGATGCAAACAACTGATGAGTTATCTACTTAAATTTGATGAACAAAACGACTTACGTATTTTAAACATGCTAACCTTTAGCCAGGTAAGCAAATTAAAAAAAAAACGCAATATGTAGGCTACACGAGAACGGAGACGTCGAGTAACCAAAACAAATGCGTTAAACAAATTCGTACACGTTATTTATCAATTTAACTCTAGAATTAAAGTATATACAACGAGAAACAACGTTTGACAACCTTTAAACAGTTTTAATAACTATCTCAAAAATTATCGCTCTGATGCAAACAACTGATGAGTTATCTACTCAAATTTGTTGAACAAAACGACTTACGTATTTTAAACATGCTAACCTTTAGCCCGGTAAGCAAATTAAAAAAAAAAACGCAATATGTAGGCTACACGAGAACGGAGACGTCGAGTAACTAAAACAAATGCGTTAAACAAATTCGTACACGTTATTTATCAATTTAACTCTAGAATTAAAGTATATACAACGAGAAACAACGTTTGACAACCTTTAAACAGTTTTAATAACTATCTCAAAAATTATCGCTCTGATGCAAACAACTGATGAGTTATCTACTCAAATTTGTTGAACAAAATGACTTACGTATTTTAAACATGCTAACCTTTAGCCCGGTAAGCAAATTTAAAAAAAAAACGCAATATGTAGGCTACACGAGAACGGAGACGTCGAGTAACCAAAACAAATGCGTTAAACAAATTCGTACACGTTATTTATCAATTTAACTCTAGAATTAAAGGATATACAACGAGAAACAACGTTTGACAACCTTTAAACAATTTTAATAACTATCTCAAAAATTGTCGCTCTGATGCAAACAACTGATGAGTTATCTACTTAAATTTGATGAACAAAACGACTTACGTATTTTAAACATGCTAACCTTTAGCCCGGTAAGCAAATTAAAAAAAAAAACGCAATATGTAGGCTACACGAGAACGGAGACGTCGAGTAACCAAAACAAATGCGTTAAACAAATTCGTACACGTTATTTATCAATTTAACTCTAGAATTAAAGGATATACAACGAGAAACAACGTTTGACAACTTTTAAACAGTTTTAATAACTATCTCAAAAATTATCGCTCTGATGCAAACAACTGATGAGTTATCTACTTAAATATGATGAACAAAACGACTTACGTATTTTAAACATGCTAACCTTTAGCCAGGTAAGCAAATTAAAAAAAAAACGCAATATGTAGGCTACACGAGAACGGAGACGTCGAGTAACCAAAACAAATGCGTTAAACAAATTCGTACACGTTATTTATCAATTTAACTCTAGAATTAAAGGATATACAACGAGAAACAACGTTTGACAACCTTTAAACAGTTTTAGTAACTATCTCAAAAATTATCGCTCTGATGCAAACAACTGATGAGTTATCTACTTAAATATGATGAACAAAACGACTTACGTATTTTAATCATGCTAACCTTTAGCCAGGTAAGCAAATTAAAAAAAAAACGCAATATGTAGGCTACACGAGAACGGAGACGTCGAGTAACCAAAACAAATGCGTTAAACAAATTCGTACACGTTATTTATCAATTTAACTCTAGAATTAAAGGATATACAACGAGAAACAACGTTTGACAACTTTTAAACAGTTTTAATAACTATCTCAAAAATTATCGCTCTGATGCAAACAACTGATCAGTTATCTACTCAAATTTGTTGAACAAAACGACTTACGTATTTTAAACATGCTAACCTTTAGCCCGGTAAGCAAATTAAAAAAAAAACGCAATATGTAGGCTACACGAGAACGGAGACGTCGAGTAACCAAAACAAATGCGTTAAACAAATTCGTACACGTTATTTATCAATTTAACTCTAGAATTAAAGGATATACAACGAGAAACAACGTTTGACAACCTTTAAACAATTTTAATAACTATCTCAAAAATTGTCGCTCTGATGCAAACAACTGCTGAGTTATCTACTCAAATTTGTTGAACAAAACGACTTACGTATTTTAAACATGCTAACCTTTAGCCCGGTAAGCAAATTAAAAAAAAAACGCAATATGTAGGCTACACGAGAACGGAGACGTCGAGTAACCAAAACAAATGCGTTAAACAAATTCGTACACGTTATTTATCAATTTAACTCTAGAATTAAAGGATATACAACGAGAAACAACGTTTGACAACCTTTAAACAGTTTTAATAACTATCTCAAAAATTATCGCTCTGATGCAAACAACTGATGAGTTATCTACTTAAATATGATGAACAAAACGACTTACGTATTTTAAACATGCTAACCTTTAGCCCGGTAAGCAAATTAAAAAAAAAACGCTATATGTAGGCTACACGAGAACGGAGACGTCGAGTAACCAAAACAAATGCGTTAAACAAATTCGTACACGTTATTTATCAATTTAACTCTAGAATTAAAGGATATACAACGAGAAACAACGTTTGACAACCTTTAAACAATTTTAATAACTATCTCAAAAATTGTCGCTCTGATGCAAACAACTGCTGAGTTATCTACTCAAATTTGTTGAACAAAACGACTTACGTATTTTAAACATGCTAACCTTTAGCCCGGTAAGCAAATTAAAAAAAAAACGCAATATGTAGGCTACATGAGAACGGAGACGTCGAGTAACCAAAACAAATGCTTTAAACAAATTCGTACACGTTATTTATCAATTTAACTCTAGAATTAAAGGATATACAACGAGAAACAACGTTTGACAACCTTTAAACAATTTTAATAACTATCTCAAAAATTGTCGCTCTGATGCAAACAACTGCTGAGTTATCTACTCAAATTTGTTGAACAAAACGACTTACGTATTTTAAACATGCTAACCTTTAGCCCGGTAAGCAAATTAAAAAAAAACGCAATATGTAGGCTACACGAGAACGGAGACGTCGAGTAACCAAAACAAATGCGTTAAACAAATTCGTACACGTTATTTATCAATTTAACTCTAGAATTAAAGGATATACAACGAGAAACAACGTTTGACAACCTTTAAACAATTTTAATAACTATCTCAAAAATTGTCGCTCTGATGCAAACAACTGATGAGTTATCTACTTAAATTTGATGAACAAAACGACTTACGTATTTTAAACATGCTAACCTTTAGCCCGGTAAGCAAATTAAAAAAAAAACGCAATATGTAGGCTACACGAGAACGGAGACGTCGAGTAACCAAAACAAATGCGTTAAACAAATTCGTACACGTTATTTATGAATTTAACTCTAGAATTAAAGGGTATACAACGAGAAACAACGTTTGACAACTTTTAAACAGTTTTAATAACTATCTCAAAAATTATCGCTCTGATGCAAACAACTGATGAGTTATCTACTTAAATATGATGAACAAAACGACTTACGTATTTTAAACATGCTAACCTTTAGCCAGGTAAGCAAATTAAAAAAAAAAACGCAATATGTAGGCTACACGAGAACGGAGACGTCGAGTAACCAAAACAAATGCGTTAAACAAATTCGTACACGTTATTTATCAATTTAACTCTAGAATTAAAGGATATAAAACGAGAAACAACGTTTGACAACCTTTAAACAGTTTTAATAACTATCTCAAAAATTATCGCTCTGATGCAAACAACTGATGAGTTATCTACTTAAATATGATGAACAAAACGACTTACGTATTTTAAACATGCTAACCTTTAGCCAGGTAAGCAAATTAAAAAAAAAACGCAATATGTAGGCTACACGAGAACGGAGACGTCGAGTAACCAAAACAAATGCGTTAAACAAATTCGTACACGTTATTTATCAATTTAACTCTAGAATTAAAGGATATACAACGAGAAACAACGTTTGACAACTTTTAAACAGTTTTAATAACTATCTCAAAAATTATCGCTCTGATGCAAACAACTGATGAGTTATCTACTCAAATTTGTTGAACAAAACGACTTACGTATTTTAAACATGCTAACCTTTAGCCCGGTAAGCAAATTAAAAAAAAAACGCAATATGTAGGCTACACGAGAACGGAGACGTCGAGTAACCAAAACAAATGCGTTAAACAAATCGTACACGTTATTTATCAATTTAACTCTAGAATTAAAGGATATACAACGAGAAACAACGTTTGACAACCTTTAAACAATTTTAATAACTATCTCAAAAATTGTCGCTCTGATGCAAACAACTGCTGAGTTATCTACTCAAATTTGTTGAACAAAACGACTTACGTATTTTAAACATGCTAACCTTTAGCCCGGTAAGCAAATTAAAAAAAAAACGCAATATGTAGGCTACACGAGAACGGAGACGTCGAGGAACCAAAACAAATGCGTTAAACAAATTCGTACACGTTATTTATCAATTTAACTCTAGAATTAAAGGATATACAACGAGAAACAACGTTTGACAACCTTTAAACAGTTTTAATAACTATCTCAAAAATTATCGCTCTGATGCAAACAACTGATGAGTTATCTACTTAAATATGATGAACAAAACGACTTACGTATTTTAAACATGCTAACCTTTAGCCCGGTAAGCAAATTAAAAAAAAAAACGCAATATGTAGGCTACACGAGAACGGAGACGTCGAGTAACCAAAACAAATGCGTTAAACAAATTCGTACACGTTATTTATCAATTTAACTCTAGAATTAAAGGATATACAACGAGAAACAACGTTTGACAACCTTTAAACAATTTTAATAACTATCTCAAAAATTGTCGCTCTGATGCAAACAACTGCTGAGTTATCTACTCAAATTTGTTGAACAAAACGACTTACGTATTTTAAACATGCTAACCTTTAGCCCGGTAAGCAAATTAAAAAAAAAAACGCAATATGTAGGCTACATGAGAACGGAGACGTCGAGTAACCAAAACAAATGCTTTAAACAAATTCGTACACGTTATTTATCAATTTAACTCTAGAATTAAAGGATATACAACGAGAAACAACGTTTGACAACCTTTAAACAATTTTAATAACTATCTCAAAAATTGTCGCTCTGATGCAAACAACTGCTGAGTTATCTACTCAAATTTGTTGAACAAAACGACTTACGTATTTTAAACATGCTAACCTTTAGCCCGGTAAGCAAATTAAAAAAAAAACGCAATATGTAGGCTACACGAGAACGGAGACGTCGAGTAACCAAAACAAATGCGTTAAACAAATTCGTACACGTTATTTATCAATTTAACTCTAGAATTAAAGGATATACAACGAGAAACAACGTTTGACAACCTTTAAACAGTTTTAATAACTATCTCAAAAATTATCGCTCTGATGCAAACAACTGATGAGTTATCTACTTAAATATGATGAACAAAACGACTTACGTATTTTAAACATGCCAACCTTTAGCCCGGTAAGCAAATTAAAAAAAAAACGCAATATGTAGGCTACACGAGAACGGAGACGTCGAGTAACCAAAACAAATGCGTTAAACAAATTCGTACACGTTATTTATCAATTTAACTCTAGAATTAAAGGATATACAACGAGAAACAACGTTTGACAACCTTTAAACAGTTTTAATAACTATCTCAAAAATTATCGCTCTGATGCAAACAACTGATGAGTTATCTACTTAAATTTGATGAACAAAACGACTTACGTATTTTAAACATGCTAACCTTTAGCCCGGTAAGCAAATTAAAAAAAAAACGCAATATGTAGGCTACACGAGAACGGAGACGTCGAGTAACCAAAACAAATGCGTTAAACAAATTCGTACACGTTATTTATCAATTTAACTCTAGAATTAAAGGATATACAACGAGAAACAACGTTTGACAACCTTTAAACAGTTTTAATAACTATCTCAAAAATTATCGCTCTGATGCAAACAACTGATGAGTTATCTACTTAAATATGATGAACAAAACGACTTACGTATTTTAAACATGCTAACCTTTAGCCCGGTAAGCAAATTTAAAAAAAAAAGCAATATGTAGGCTACACGAGAACGGAGACGTCGAGTAACCAAAACAAATGCGTTAAACAAATTCGTACACGTTATTTATCAATTTAACTCTAGAATTAAAGGATATACAACGAGAAACAACGTTTGACAACCTTTAAACAGTTTTAATAACTATCTCAAAAATTATCGCTCTGATGCAAACAACTGATGAGTTATCTACTTAAATATGATGAACAAAACGACTTACGTATTTTAAACATGCTAACCTTTAGCCCGGTAAGCAAATTAAAAAAAAAACGCAATATGTGGGCTACACGAGAACGGAAATTCGGAATTTCTTCTGATGCAAACAACTGATGAGTTATCTACTTAAATTTGATGAACAAAACGACTTACGTATTTTAAACATGCTATTCTTTAGCCCGGTAAGCAAATTAAAAAAAAAACGCAATATGTAGGCTACACGAGAACGGAGACGTCGAGTAACCAAAACAAATGCGTTAAACAAATTCGTACATGTTATTTATCAATTTAACTCTAGAATTAAAGGATGTACAACGAGAAACAACGTTTGACAACCTTTAAACAGTTTTAATAACTATCTCAAAAATTATCGCTCTGATGCAAACAACTGATGAGTTATCTACTTAAATTTGATGAACAAAACGACTTACGTATTTTAAACATGCTAACCTTTAGCCTGGTAAGCAAATTAAAAAAAAAACGCAATATGTAGGCTACACGAGAACGGAGACGTCGAGTAACCAAAACAAATGCGTTAAACAAATTCGTACACGTTATTTATCAATTTAACTCTAGAATTAAAGGATATACAACGAGAAACAACGTTTGACAACTTTTAAACAGTTTTAATAACTATCTCAAAAATTATCGCTCTGATGCAAACAACTGATGAGTTATCTACTTAAATATGATGAACAAAACGACTTACGTATTTTAAACATGCTAACCTTTAGCCAGGTAAGCAAATTAAAAAAAAAACGCAATATGTAGGCTACACGAGAACGGAGACGTCGAGTAACCAAAACAAATGCGTTAAACAAATTCGTACACGTTATTTATCAATTTAACTCTAGAATTAAAGGATATACAACGAGAAACAACGTTTGACAACCTTTAAACAGTTTTAATAACTATCTCAAAAATTATCGCTCTGATGCAAACAACTGATGAGTTATCTACTTAAATATGATGAACAAAACGACTTACGTATTTTAAACATGCTAACCTTTAGCCCGGTAAGCAAATTAAAAAAAAAACGCAATATGTAGGCTACACGAGAACGGAGACGTCGAGTAACCAAAACAAATGCGTTAAACAAATTCGTACACGTTATTTATCAATTTAACTCTAGAATTAAAGGATATACAACGAGAAACAACGTTTGACAACCTTTAAACAGTTTTAATAACTATCTCAAAAATTGTCGCTCTGATGCAAACAACTGATGAGTTATCTACTTAAATTTGATGAACAAAACGACTTACATATTTTAAACATGCTAACCTTTAGCCGTAAGCAAATTAAAAAAAAAACGCAATATGTAGGCTACACGAGAACGGAGACGTCGAGTAACCAAAACAAATGCGTTAAACAAATTCGTACACGTTATTTATCAATTTAACTCTAGAATTAAAGGATATACAACGAGAAACAACGTTTGACAACTTTTAAACAGTTTTAATAACTATCTCAAAAATTATCGCTCTGATGCAAACAACTGATGAGTTATCTACTTAAATTTGATGAACAAAACGACTTACGTATTTTAAACATGCTAACCTTTAGCCCGGTAAGCAAATTAAAAAAAAACGCAATATGTAGGCTACACGAGAACGGAGACGTCGAGTAACCAAAACAAATGCGTTAAACAAATTCGTACACGTTATTTATCAATTTAACTCTAGAATTAAAGGATATACAACGAGAAACAACGTTTGACAACCTTTAAACAGTTTTAATAACTATCTCAAAAATTATAGCTCTGATGCAAACAACTGATGAGTTATCTACTTAAATATGATGAACAAAACGACTTACGTATTTTAAACATGCTAACCTTTAGCCAGGTAAGCAAATTAAAAAAAAAACGCAATATGTAGGCTACACGAGAACGGAGACGTCGAGTAACCAAAACAAATGCGTTAAACAAATTCGTACACGTTATTTATCAATTTAACTCTAGAATTAAAGGATATACAACGAGAAACAACGTTTGACAACCTTTAAACAGTTTTAATAACTATCTCAAAAATTATCGCTCTGATGCAAACAACTGATGAGTTATCTACTCAAATTTGTTGAACAAAACGACTTACGTATTTTAAACATGCTAACCTTTAGCCCGGTGAGCAAATTAAAAAAAAAACGCAATTTGTAGGCTACACGAGAACGGAGACGTCGAGTAACCAAAACAAATGCGTTAAACAAATTCGTACACGTTATTTATCAATTTAACTCTAGAATTAAAGGATATACAACGAGAAACAACGTTTGACAACTTTTAAACAGTTTTAATAACTATCTCAAAAATTATCGCTCTGATGCAAACAACTGATGAGTTATCTACTTAAATATGATGAACAAAACGACTTACGTATTTTAAACATGCTAACCTTTAGCCAGGTAAGCAAATTAAAAAAAA
This sequence comes from Eurosta solidaginis, assembly GCF_040869045.1. Classification (NCBI taxonomy): domain Eukaryota; kingdom Metazoa; phylum Arthropoda; class Insecta; order Diptera; family Tephritidae; genus Eurosta; species Eurosta solidaginis. The sequence continues at coordinate 157,491 of NW_027137069.1, read as the reverse complement.
AAACGCAATATGTAGGCTACACGAGAACGGAGACGTCGAGTAACCAAAACAAATGCGTTAAACAAATTCGTACACGTTATTTATCAATTTAACTCTAGAATTAAAGGATATAAAACGAGAAACAACGTTTGACAACCTTTAAACAGTTTTAATAACTATCTCAAAAATTATCGCTCTGATGCAAACAACTGATGAGTTATCTACTTAAATATGATGAACAAAACGACTTACGTATTTTAAACATGCTAACCTTTAGCCAGGTAAGCAAATTAAAAAAAAAAACGCAATATGTAGGCTACACGAGAACGGAGACGTCGAGTAACCAAAACAAATGCGTTAAACAAATTTGTACACGTTATTTATCAATTTAACTCTAGAATTAAAGGATATACAACGAGAAACAACGTTTGACAACTTTTAAACAGTTTTAATAACTATCTCAAAAATTATCGCTCTGATGCAAACAACTGATGAGTTATTTACTCAAATTTGTTGAACAAAACGACTTACGTATTTTAAACATGCTAACCTTTAGCCCGGTAAGCAAATTAAAAAAAAAAACGCAATATGTAGGCTACACGAGAACGGAGACGTCGAGTAACCAAAACAAATGCGTTAAACAAATCGTACACGTTATTTATCAATTTAACTCTAGAATTAAAGGATATACAACGAGAAACAACGTTTGACAACCTTTAAACAATTTTAATAACTATCTCAAAAATTGTCGCTCTGATGCAAACAACTGCTGAGTTATCTACTCAAATTTGTTGAACAAAACGACTTACGTATTTTAAACATGCTAACCTTTAGCCCGGTAAGCAAATTAAAAAAAAAACGCAATATGTAGGCTACACGAGAACGGAGATGTCGAGTAACCAAAACAAATGCGTTAAACAAATTCGTACACGTTATTTATCAATTTAACTCTAGAATTAAAGGATATACAACGAGAAACAACGTTTGACAACCTTTAAACAGTTTTAATAACTATCTCAAAAATTATCGCTCTGATGCAAACAACTGATGAGTTATCTACTTAAATATGATGAACAAAACAACTTACGTATTTTAAACATGCTAACCTTTAGCCCGGTAAGCAAATTAAAAAAAAAACGCAATATGTAAGCTACACGAGAACGGAGACGTCGAGTAACCAAAACAAATGCGTTAAACAAATTCGTACACGTTATTTATCAATTTAACTCTAGAATTAAAGGATATACAACGAGAAACAACGTTTGACAACCTTTAAACAATTTTAATAACTATCTCAAAAATTGTCGCTCTGATGCAAACAACTGCTGAGTTATCTACTCAAATTTGTTGAACAAAACGACTTACGTATTTTAAACATGCTAACCTTTAGCCCGGTAAGCAAATTAAAAAAAAAAACGCAATATGTAGGCTACATGAGAACGGAGACGTCGAGTAACCAAAACAAATGCTTTAAACAAATTCGTACACGTTATTTATCAATTTAACTCTAGAATTAAAGGATATGCAACGAGAAACAACGTTTGACAACCTTTAAACAATTTTAATAACTATCTCAAAAATTGTCGCTCTGATGCAAACAACTGCTGAGTTATCTACTCAAATTTGTTGAACAAAACGACTTACGTATTTTAAACATGCTAACCTTTAGCCCGGTAAGCAAATTAAAAAAAAAACGCAATATGTAGGCTACACGAGAACGGAGACGTCGAGTAACCAAAACAAATGCGTTAAACAAATTCGTACACGTTATTTATCAATTTAACTCTAGAATTAAAGGATATACAACGAGAAACAACGTTTGACAACCTTTAAACAGTTTTAATAACTATCTCAAAAATTATCGCTCTGATGCAAACAACTGATGAGTTATCTACTTAAATATGATGAACAAAACGACTTACGTATTTTAAACATGCCAACCTTTAGCCCGGTAAGCAAATTAAAAAAAAAAACGCAATATGTAGGCTACACGAGAACGGAGACGTCGAGTAACCAAAACAAATGCGTTAAACAAATTCGTACACGTTATTTATCAATTTAACTCTAGAATTAAAGGATATACAACGAGAAACAACGTTTGACAACCTTTAAACAGTTTTAATAACTATCTCAAAAATTATCGCTCTGATGCAAACAACTGATGAGTTATCTACTTAAATTTGATGAACAAAACGACTTACGTATTTTAAACATGCTAACCTTTAGCCCGGTAAGCAAATTAAAAAAAAAACGCAATATGTAGGCTACACGAGAACGGAGACGTCGAGTAACCAAAACAAATGCGTTAAACAAATTCGTACACGTTATTTATCAATTTAACTCTAGAATTAAAGGATATACAACGAGAAACAACGTTTGACAACCTTTAAACAGTTTTAATAACTATCTCAAAAATTATCGCTCTGATGCAAACAACTGATGAGTTATCTACTTAAATATGATGAACAAAACGACTTACGTATTTTAAACATGCTAACCTTTAGCCCGGTAAGCAAATTAAAAAAAAAAAGCAATATGTAGGCTACACGAGAACGGAGACGTCGAGTAACCAAAACAAATGCGTTAAACAAATTCGTACACGTTATTTATCAATTTAACTCTAGAATTAAAGGATATACAACGAGAAACAACGTTTGACAACCTTTAAACAGTTTTAATAACTATCTCAAAAATTATCGCTCTGATGCAAACAACTGATGAGTTATCTACTTAAATATGATGAACAAAACGACTTACGTATTTTAAACATGCTAACCTTTAGCCCGGTAAGCAAATTAAAAAAAAAACGCAATATGTGGGCTACACGAGAACGGAAATTCGGAATTTCTTCTGATGCAAACAACTGATGAGTTATCTACTTAAATTTGATGAACAAAACGACTTACGTATTTTAAACATGCTATTCTTTAGCCCGGTAAGCAAATTTAAAAAAAAACGCAATATGTAGGCTACACGAGAACGGAGACGTCGAGTAACCAAAACAAATGCGTTAAACAAATTCGTACATGTTATTTATCAATTTAACTCTAGAATTAAAGGATGTACAACGAGAAACAACGTTTGACAACCTTTAAACAGTTTTAATAACTATCTCAAAAATTATCGCTCTGATGCAAACAACTGATGAGTTATCTACTTAAATTTGATGAACAAAACGACTTACGTATTTTAAACATGCTAACCTTTAGCCCGGTAAGCAAATTAAAAAAAAAACGCAATATGTAGGCTACACGAGAACGGAGACGTCGAGTAACCAAAACAAATGCGTTAAACAAATTCGTACACGTTATTTATCAATTTAACTCTAGAATTAAAGGATATACAACGAGAAACAACGTTTGACAACTTTTAAACAGTTTTAATAACTATCTCAAAAATTATCGCTCTGATGCAAACAACTGATGAGTTATCTACTTAAATATGATGAACAAAACGACTTACGTATTTTAAACATGCTAACCTTTAGCCAGGTAAGCAAATTAAAAAAAAAACGCAATATGTAGGCTACACGAGAACGGAGACGTCGAGTAACCAAAACAAATGCGTTAAACAAATTCGTACACGTTATTTATCAATTTAACTCTAGAATTAAAGGATATACAACGAGAAACAACGTTTGACAACCTTTAAACAGTTTTAATAACTATCTCAAAAATTATCGCTCTGATGCAAACAACTGATGAGTTATCTACTTAAATATGATGAACAAAACGACTTACGTATTTTAAACATGCTAACCTTTAGCCCGGTAAGCAAATTAAAAAAAAACGCAATATGTAGGCTACACGAGAACGGAGACGTCGAGTAACCAAAACAAATGCGTTAAACAAATTCGTACACGTTATTTATCAATTTAACTCTAGAATTAAAGGATATACAACGAGAAACAACGTTTGACAACCTTTAAACAGTTTTAATAACTATCTCAAAAATTGTCGCTCTGATGCAAACAACTGATGAGTTATCTACTTAAATTTGATAAACAAAACGACTTACGTATTTTAAACATGCTAACCTTTAGCCCGGTAAGCAAATTAAAAAAAAACGCAATATGTAGGCTACACGAGAACGGAGACGTCGAGTAACCAAAACAAATGCGTTAAACAAATTCGTACACGTTATTTATCAATTTAACTCTAGAATTAAAGGATATACAACGAGAAACAACGTTTGACAACTTTTAAACAGTTTTAATAACTATCTCAAAAATTATCGCTCTGATGCAAACAACTGATGAGTTATCTACTTAAATTTGATGAACAAAACGACTTACGTATTTTAAACATGCTAACCTTTAGCCCGGTAAGCAAATTAAAAAAAAAACGCAATATGTAGGCTACACGAGAACGGAGACGTCGAGTAACCAAAACAAATGCGTTAAACAAATTCGTACACGTTATTTATCAATTTAACTCTAGAATTAAAGGATATACAACGAGAAACAACGTTTGACAACCTTTAAACAGTTTTAATAACTATCTCAAAAATTATCGCTCTGATGCAAACAACTGTTGAGTTATCTACTTAAATATGATGAACAAAACGACTTACGTATTTTAAACATGCTAACCTTTAGCCAGGTAAGCAAATTAAAAAAAAAACGCAATATGTAGGCTACACGAGAACGGAGACGTCGAGTAACCAAAACAAATGCGTTAAACAAATTCGTACACGTTATTTATCAATTTAACTCTAGAATTAAAGGATATACAACGAGAAACAACGTTTGACAACCTTTAAACAGTTTTAATAACTATCTCAAAAATTATCGCTCTGATGCAAACAACTGATGAGTTATCTACTTAAATTTGATGAACAAAACGACTTACGTATTTTAAACATGCTAACCTTTAGCCCGGTAAGCCAATTAAAAAAAAAACGCAATATGTAGGCTACACGAGAACGGAGACATCGAGTAACCAAAACAAATGCGTTAAACAAATTCGTACACGTTATTTATCAATTTAACTCTAGAATTAAAGGATATACAACGAGAAACAACGTTTGACAACTTTTAAACAGTTTTAATAACTATCTCAAAAATTATCGCTCTGATGCAAACAACTGATGAGTTATCTACTTAAATTTGATGAACAAAACGACTTACGTATTTTAAACATGCTAACCTTTAGCCCGGTAAGCAAATTAAAAAAAAAACGCAATATGTAGGCTACACGAGAACGGAGACGTCGAGTAACCAAAACAAATGCGTTAAACAAATTCGTACACGTTATTTATCAATTTAACTCTAGAATTAAAGGATATACAACGAGAAACAACGTTTGACAACCTTTAAACAGTTTTAATAACTATCTCAAAAATTATCGCTCTGATGCAAACAACTGATGAGTTATCTACTTAAATTTGATGAACAAAACGACTTACGTATTTTAAACATGCTAACCTTTAGCCCGGTAAGCAAATTAAAAAAAAAACGCAATATGTAGGCTACACGAGAACGGAGACGTCGAGTAACCAAAACAAATGCGTTAAACAAATTCGTACACGTTATTTATCAATTTAACTCTAGAATTAAAGGATATACAACGAGAAACAACGTTTGACAACCTTTAAACAGTTTTAATAACTATCTCAAAAATTATCGCTCTGATGCAAACAACTGATGAGTTATCTACTTAAATATGATGAACAAAACGACTTACGTATTTTAAACATGCTAACCTTTAGCCCGGTAAGCAAATTAAAAAAAAAAAGCAATATGTAGGCTACACGAGAACGGAGACGTCGAGTAACCAAAACAAATGCGTTAAACAAATTCGTACACGTTATTTATCAATTTAACTCTAGAATTAAAGGATATACAACGAGAAACAACGTTTGACAACCTTTAAACAGTTTTAATAACTATCTCAAAAATTATCGCTCTGATGCAAACAACTGATGAGTTATCTACTTAAATATGATGAACAAAACGACTTACGTATTTTAAACATGCTAACCTTTAGCCCGGTAAGCAAATTAAAAAAAAAAACGCAATATGTAGGCTACACGAGAACGGAGACGTCGAGTAACCAAAACAAATGCGTTAAACAAATTCGTACACGTTATTTATCAATTTAACTCTAGGATTAAAGGATATACAACGAGAAACAACGTTTGACAACCTTTAAACAGTTTTAATAACTATCTCAAAAATTATCGCTCTGATGCAAACAACTGATGAGTTATCTACTTAAATATGATGAACAAAACGACTTACGTATTTTAAACATGCTAACCTTTAGCCCGGTAAGCAAATTAAAAAAAAAACGCAATATGTAGGCTACACGAGAACGGAGACGTCGAGTAGCCAAAACAAATGCGTTAAACAAATTCGTACACGTTATTTATCAATTTAACTCTAGAATTAAAGGATATACAACGAGAAACAACGTTTGACAACCTTTAAACAGTTTTAATAACTATCTCAAAAATTATCGCTCTGATGCAAACAACTGATGAGTTATCTACTTAAATTTGATGAACAAAACGACTTACGTATTTTAAACATGCTAACCTTTAGCCCGGTAAGCAAATTAAAAAAAAAAACGCAATATGTAGGCTACATGAGAACGGAGACGTCGAGTAACCAAAACAAATGCTTTAAACAAATTCGTACACGTTATTTATCAATTTAACTCTAGAATTAAAGGATATACAACGAGAAACAACGTTTGACAACCTTTAAACAATTTTAATAACTATCTCAAAAATTGTCGCTCTGATGCAAACAACTGCTGAGTTATCTACTCAAATTTGTTGAACAAAACGACTTACGTATTTTAAACATGCTAACCTTTAGCCCGGTAAGCAAATTAAAAAAAAAACGCAATATGTAGGCTACACGAGAACGGAGACGTCGAGTAACCAAAACAAATGCGTTAAACAAATTCGTACACGTTATTTATCAATTTAACTCTAGAATTAAAGGATATACAACGAGAAACAACGTTTGACAACCTTTAAACAGTTTTAATAACTATCTCAAAAATTATCGCTCTGATGCAAACAACTGATGAGTTATCTACTTAAATATGATGAACAAAACGACTTACGTATTTTAAACATGCCAACCTTTAGCCCGGTAAGCAAATTAAAAAAAAAACGCAATATGTAGGCTACACGAGAACGGAGACGTCGAGTAACCAAAACAAATGCGTTAAACAAATTCGTACACGTTATTTATCAATTTAACTCTAGAATTAAAGGATATACAACGAGAAACAACGTTTGACAACCTTTAAACAGTTTTAATAACTATCTCAAAAATTATCGCTCTGATGCAAACAACTGATGAGTTATCTACTTAAATTTGATGAACAAAACGACTTACGTATTTTAAACATGCTAACCTTTAGCCCGGTAAGCAAATTAAAAAAAAAACGCAATATGTAGGCTACACGAGAACGGAGACGTCGAGTAACCAAAACAAATGCGTTAAACAAATTCGTACACGTTATTTATCAATTTAACTCTAGAATTAAAGGATATACAACGAGAAACAACGTTTGACAACCTTTAAACAGTTTTAATAACTATCTCAAAAATTATCGCTCTGATGCAAACAACTGATGAGTTATCTACTTAAATATGATGAACAAAACGACTTACGTATTTTAAACATGCTAACCTTTAGCCCGGTAAGCAAATTAAAAAAAAAAAGCAATATGTAGGCTACACGAGAACGGAGACGTCGAGTAACCAAAACAAATGCGTTAAACAAATTCGTACACGTTATTTATCAATTTAACTCTAGAATTAAAGGATATACAACGAGAAACAACGTTTGACAACCTTTAAACAGTTTTAATAACTATCTCAAAAATTATCGCTCTGATGCAAACAACTGATGAGTTATCTACTTAAATATGATGAACAAAACGACTTACGTATTTTAAACATGCTAACCTTTAGCCCGGTAAGCAAATTAAAAAAAAAACGCAATATGTGGGCTACACGAGAACGGAAATTCGGAATTTCTTCTGATGCAAACAACTGATGAGTTATCTACTTAAATTTGATGAACAAAACGACTTACGTATTTTAAACATGCTATTCTTTAGCCCGGTAAGCAAATTTAAAAAAAAACGCAATATGTAGGCTACACGAGAACGGAGACGTCGAGTAACCAAAACAAATGCGTTAAACAAATTCGTACATGTTATTTATCAATTTAACTCTAGAATTAAAGGATGTACAACGAGAAACAACGTTTGACAACCTTTAAACAGTTTTAATAACTATCTCAAAAATTATCGCTCTGATGCAAACAACTGATGAGTTATCTACTTAAATTTGATGAACAAAACGACTTACGTATTTTAAACATGCTAACCTTTAGCCCGGTAAGCAAATTAAAAAAAAAACGCAATATGTAGGCTACACGAGAACGGAGACGTCGAGTAACCAAAACAAATGCGTTAAACAAATTCGTACACGTTATTTATCAATTTAACTCTAGAATTAAAGGATATACAACGAGAAACAACGTTTGACAACCTTTAAACAGTTTTAATAACTATCTCAAAAATTGTCGCTCTGATGCAAACAACTGATGAGTTATCTACTTAAATTTGATGAACAAAACGACTTACGTATTTTAAACATGCTAACCTTTAGCCCGGTAAGCAAATTAAAAAAAAAACGCAATATGTAGGCTACACGAGAACGGAGACGTCGAGTAACCAAAACAAATGCGTTAAACAAATTCGTACACGTTATTTATCAATTTAACTCTAGAATTAAAGGATATACAACGAGAAACAACGTTTGACAACTTTTAAACAGTTTTAATAACTATCTCAAAAATTATCGCTCTGATGCAAACAACTGATGAGTTATCTACTTAAATTTGATGAACAAAACGACTTACGTATTTTAAACATGCTAACCTTTAGCCCGGTAAGCAAATTAAAAAAAAAACGCAATATGTAGGCTACACGAGAACGGAGACGTCGAGTAACCAAAACAAATGCGTTAAACAAATTCGTACACGTTATTTATCAATTTAACTCTAGAATTAAAGGATATACAACGAGAAACAACGTTTGACAACCTTTAAACAGTTTTAATAACTATCTCAAAAATTATCGCTCTGATGCAAACAACTGATGAGTTATCTACTTAAATATGATGAACAAAACGACTTACGTATTTTAAACATGCTAACCTTTAGCCAGGTAAGAAATTAAAAAAAAAACGCAATATGTAGGCTACACGAGAACGGAGACGTCGAGTAACCAAAACAAATGCGTTAAACAAATTCGTACACGTTATTTATCAATTTAACTCTAGAATTAAAGGATATACAACGAGAAACAACGTTTGACAACCTTTAAACAGTTTTAATAACTATCTCAAAAATTATCGCTCTGATGCAAACAACTGATGAGTTATCTACTTAAATTTGATGAACAAAACGACTTACGTATTTTAAACATGCTAACCTTTAGCCCGGTAAGCAAATTAAAAAAAAAACGCAATATGTAGGCTACACGAGAACGGAGACATCGAGTAACCAAAACAAATGCGTTAAACAAATTCGTACACGTTATTTATCAATTTAACTCTAGAATTAAAGGATATACAACGAGAAGCAACGTTTGACAACTTTTAAACAGTTTTAATAACTATCTCAAAAATTATCGCTCTGATGCAAACAACTGATGAGTTATCTACTTAAATTTGATGAACAAAACGACTTACGTATTTTAAACATGCTAACCTTTAGCCCGGTAAGCAAATTAAAAAAAAACGCAATATGTAGGCTACACGAGAACGGAGACGTCGAGTAACCAAAACAAATGCGTTAAACAAATTCGTACACGTTATTTATCAATTTAACTCTAGAATTAAAGGATATACAACGAGAAACAACGTTTGACAACCTTTAAACAGTTTTAATAACTATCTCAAAAATTATCGCTCTGATGCAAACAACTGATGAGTTATCTACTTAAATTTGATGAACAAAACGACTTACGTATTTTAAACATGCTAACCTTTAGCCCGGTAAGCAAATTAAAAAAAAAACGCAATATGTAGGCTACACGAGAACGGAGACGTCGAGTAACCAAAACAAATGCGTTAAACAAATTCGTACACGTTATTTATCAATTTAACTCTAGAATTAAAGGATATACAACGAGAAACAACGTTTGACAACCTTTAAACAGTTTTAATAACTATCTCAAAAATTATCTCTCTGATGCAAACAACTGATGAGTTATCTACTTAAATATGATGAACAAAACGACTTACGTATTTTAAACATGCTAACCTTTAGCCCGGTAAGCAAATTAAAAAAAAAAAGCAATATGTAGGCTACACGAGAACGGAGACGTCGAGTAACCAAAACAAATGCGTTAAACAAATTCGTACACGTTATTTATCAATTTAACTCTAGAATTAAAGGATATACAACGAGAAACAACGTTTGACAACCTTTAAACAGTTTTAATAACTATCTCAAAAATTATCGCTCTGATGCAAACAACTGATGAGTTATCTACTTAAATATGATGAACAAAACGACTTACGTATTTTAAACATGCTAACCTTTAGCCCGGTAAGCAAATTAAAAAAAAAAACGCAATATGTAGGCTACACGAGAACGGAGACGTCGAGTAACCAAAACAAATGCGTTAAACAAATTCGTACACGTTATTTATCAATTTAACTCTAGGATTAAAGGATATACAACGAGAAACAACGTTTGACAACCTTTAAACAGTTTTAATAACTATCTCAAAAATTATCGCTCTGATGCAAACAACTGATGAGTTATCTACTTAAATATGATGAACAAAACGACTTACGTATTTTAAACATGCTAACCTTTAGCCCGGTAAGCAAATTAAAAAAAAAACGCAATATGTAGGCTACACGAGAACGGAGACGTCGAGTAACCAAAACAAATGCGTTAAACAAATTCGTACACGTTATTTATCAATTTAACTCTAGAATTAAAGGATATACAACGAGAAACAACGTTTGACAACCTTTAAACAGTTTTAATAACTATCTCAAAAATTGTCGCTCTGATGCAAACAACTGATGAGTTATCTACTTAAATTTGATGAACAAAACGACTTACGTATTTTAAACATGCTAACCTTTAGCCCGGTAAGCAAATTAAAAAAAAAACGCAATATGTAGGCTACACGAGAACGGAGACGTCGAGTAACCAAAACAAATACGTTAAACAAATTCGTACACGTTATTTATCAATTTAACTCTAGAATTAAAGGATATACAACGAGAAACAACGTTTGACAACCTTTAAACAGTTTTAATAACTATCTCAAAAATTGTCGCTCTCATGCAAACAACTGCTGAGTTATCTACTCAAATTTGTTGAACAAAACGACTTACGTATTTTAAACATGCTAACCTTTAGCCCGGTAAGCAAATTAAAAAAAAAACGCAATATGTAGGCTACACGAGAACGGAGACGTCGAGTAACCAAAACAAATGCGTTAAACAAATTCGTACACGTTATTTATCAATTTAACTCTAGAATTAAAGGATATACAACGAGAAACATCGTTTGACAACCTTTAAACAGTTTTAATAACTATCTCAAAAATTATCGCTCTGATGCAAACAACTGATGAGTTATCTACTTAAATATGATGAACAAAACGACTTACGTATTTTAAACATGCTAACCTTTAGCCCGGTAAGCAAATTAAAAAAAAAAAGCAATATGTAGGCTACACGAGAACGGAGACGTCGAGTAACCAAAACAAATGCGTTAAACAAATTCGTACACGTTATTTATCAATTTAACTCTAGAATTAAAGGATATACAACGAGAAACAACGTTTGACAACCTTTAAACAGTTTTAATAACTATCTCAAAAATTGTCGCTCTGATGCAAACAACTGATGAGTTATCTACATAAATTTGATGAACAAAACGACCTACGTATTTAAAACATGCTAACCTTTAGCCCGGTAAGCAAATTAAAAAAAAAACGCAATATGTAGGCTACACGAGAACGGAGACGTCGAGTAACCAAAACAAATGCGTTAAACAAATTCGTACACGTTATTTATCAATTTAACTCTAGAATTAAAGGATATACAACGAGAAACAACGTTTGACAACCTTTAAACAGTTTTAATAACTATCTCAAAAATTATCGCTCTGATGCAAACAACTGCTGAGTTATCTACTCAAATTTGTTGAACAAAACGACTTACGTATTTTAAACATGCTAACCTTTAGCCCGGTAAGCAAATTAAAAAAAAAAACGCAATATGTAGGCTACACGAGAACGGAGACGTCGAGTAACCAAAACAAATACGTTAAACAAATTCGTACACGTTATTTATCAATTTAACTCTAGAATTAAAGGATATACAACGAGAAACAACGTTTGACAACCTTTAAACAGTTTTAATAACTATCTCAAAAATTATCGCTCTGATGCAAACAACTGATGAGTTATCTACTTAAATATGATGAACAAAACGACTTACGTATTTTAAACATGCTAACCTTTAGCCCGGTAAGCAAATTAAAAAAAAAAACGCAATATGTAGGCTACACGAGAACGGAGACGTCGAGTAACCAAAACAAATGCGTTAAACAAATTCGTACACGTTATTTATCAATTTAACTCTAGAATTAAAGGATATACAACGAGAAAAAACGTTTGACAACCTTTAAACAGTTTTAATAACTATCTCAAAAATTATCGCTCTGATGCAAACAACTGATGAGTTATCTACTTAAATTTGATGAACAAAACGACTTACGTATTTTAAACATGCTAACCTTTAGCCAGGTAAGCAAATTAAAAAAAAAACGCAATATGTAGGCTACACGAGAACGGAGACGTCGAGTAACCAAAACAAATGCGTTAAACAAATTCGTACACGTTATTTATCAATTTAACTCTAGAATTAAAGGATATACAACGAGAAACAACGTTTGACAACTTTTAAACAGTTTTAATAACTATCTCAAAAATTATCGCTCTGATGCAAACAACTGATGAGTTATCTACTTAAATTTGATGAACAAAACGACTTACGTATTTTAAACATGCTAACCTTTAGCCCGGTAAGCAAATTAAAAAAAAAACGTAATATGTAGGCTACACGAGAACGGAGACGTCGAGTAACCAAAACAAATGCGTTAAACAAATTCGTACACGTTATTTATCAATTTAACTCTAGAATTAAAGTATATACAACGAGAAACAACATTTGACAACCTTTAAACAGTTTTAATAACTATCTCAAAAATTATCGCTCTGATGCAAACAACTGATGAGTTATCTACTTAAATATGATGAACAAAACGACTTACGTATTTTAAACATGCTAACCTTTAGCCAGGTAAGCAAATTAAAAAAAAACGCAATATGTAGGCTACACGAGAACGGAGACGTCGAGTAACCAAAACAAATGCGTTAAACAAATTCGTACACGTTATTTATCAATTTAACTCTAGAATTAAAGTATATACAACGAGAAACAACGTTTGACAACCTTTAAACAGTTTTAATAACTATCTCAAAAATTATCGCTCTGATGCAAACAACTGATGAGTTATCTACTTAAATATGATGAACAAAACGACTTACGTATTTTAAACATGCTAACCTTTAGCCAGGTAAGCAAATTAAAAAAAAAACGCAATATGTAGGCTACACGAGAACGGAGACGTCGAGTAACCAAAACAAATGCGTTAAACAAATTCGTACACGTTATTTATCAATTTAACTCTAGAATTAAAGGATATACAACGAGAAACAACGTTTGACAACCTTTAAACAGTTTTAATAACTATCTCAAAAATTGTCGCTCTGATGCAAACAACTGATGAGTTATCTACTTAAATTTGATGAACAAAACGACTTACGTATTTTAAACATGCTAACTTTTAGCCCGGTAAGCAAATTAAAAAAAAAACGCAATATGTAGGCTACACGAGAACGGAGAGGTCGTGTAACCAAAACAAATGCGTTAAACAAATTTGTACACGTTATTTATCAATTTAACTCTAGAATTAAAGGATATACAACGAGAAACAACGTTTGACAACCTTTAAACAGTTTTAATAACTATCTCAAAAATTATCGCTCTGATGCAAACAACTGATGAGTTATCTACTTAAATTTGATGAACAAAACGACTTACGTATTTTAAACATGCTAACCTTTAGCCCGGTAAGCAAATTAAAAAAAAAACGCAATATGTAGGCTACACGAGAACGGAGACGTCGAGTAACCAAAACAAATGCGTTAAACAAATTCGTACACGTTATTTATCAATTTAACTCTAGAATTAAAGGATATACAACGAGAAACAACGTTTGACAACCTTTAAACAATTTTAATAACTATCTCAAAAATTGTCGCTCTGATGCAAACAACTGCTGAGTTATCTATTCAAATTTGTTGAACAAAACGACTTACGTATTTTAAACATGCTAACCTTTAGCCCGGTAAGCAAATTAAAAAAAAAAACGCTATATGTGGGCTACACGAGAACGGAGACGTCGAGTAACCAAAACAAATGCGTTAAACAAATTCGTACACGTTATTTATCAATTTAACTCTAGAATTAAAGGATATACAACGAGAAACAACGTTTGACAACCTTTAAACAGTTTTAATAACTATCTCAAAAATTATCGCTCTGATGCAAACAACTGATGAGTTATCTACTTAAATTTGATGAACAAAACGACTTACGTATTTTAAACATGCTAACCTTTAGCCAGGTAAGCAAATTAAAAAAAAAACGCAATATGTAGGCTACACGAGAACGGAGACGTCGAGTAACCAAAACAAATGCGTTAAACAAATTCGTACACGTTATTTATCAATTTAACTCTAGAATTAAAGGATATACAACGAGAAACAACGTTTGACAACCTTTAAACAATTTTAATAACTATCTCAAAAATTGTCGCTCTCATGCAAACAACTGATGAGTTATCTACTTAAATATGATGAACAAAACGACTTACGTATTTTAAACATGCTAACCTTTAGCCAGGTAAGCAAATTAAAAAAAAACGCAATATGTAGGCTACACGAGAACGGAGACGTCGAGTAACCAAAACAAATGCGTTAAACAAATTCGTACACGTTATTTATCAATTTAACTCTAGAATTAAAGGATATACAACGAGAAACAACGTTTGACAACTTTTAAACAGTTTTAATAACTATCTCAAAAATTATCGCTCTGATGCAAACAACTGATGAGTTATCTACTTAAATTTGATGAACAAAACGACTTACGTATTTTAAACATGCTAACCTTTAGCCCGGTAAGCAAATTAAAAAAAAACGCAATATGTAGGCTACACGAGAACGGAGACGTCGAGTAACCAAAACAAATGCGTTAAACAAATTCGTACACGTTATTTATCAATTTAACTCTAGAATTAAAGGATATACAACGAGAAACAACGTTTGACAACCTTTAAACAGTTTTAATAACTATCTCAAAAATTATCGCTCTGATGCAAACAACTGATGAGTTATCTACTTAAATATGATGAACAAAACGACTTACGTATTTTAAACATGCTAACCTTTAGCCAGGTAAGCAAATTAAAAAAAAAACGCAATATGTAGGCTACACGAGAACGGAGACGTCGAGTAACCAAAACAAATGCGTTAAACAAATTCGTACACGTTATTTATCAATTTAACTCTAGAATTAAAGGATATACAACGAGAAACAACGTTTGACAACCTTTAAACAGTTTTAATAACTATCTCAAAAATTGTCGCTCTGATGCAAACAACTGATGAGTTATCTACTTAAATTTGATGAACAAAACGACTTACGTATTTTAAACATGCTAACCTTTAGCCCGGTAAGCAAATTAAAAAAAAAACGCAATATGTAGGCTACACGAGAACGGAGACGTCGAGTAACCAAAACAAATGCGTTAAACAAATTCGTACACGTTATTTATCAATTTAACTCTAGAATTAAAGGATATACAACGAGAAACAACGTTTGACAACCTTTAAACAGTTTTAATAACTATCTCAAAAATTATCGCTCTGATGCAAACAACTGATGAGTTATCTACTTAAATTTGATGAACAAAACGACTTACGTATTTTAAACATGCTAACCTTTAGCCAGGTAAGCAAATTAAAAAAAAAACGCAATATGTAGGCTACACGAGAACGGAGACGTCGAGTAACCAAAACAAATGCGTTAAACAAATTCGTACACGTTATTTATCAATTTAACTCTAGAATTAAAGGATATACAACGAGAAACAACGTTTGACAACCTTTAAACAATTTTAATAACTATCTCAAAAATTGTCGCTCTGATGCAAACAACTGATGAGTTATCTACTTAAATTTGATGAACAAAACGACTTACGTATTTTAAACATGCCAACCTTTAGCCCGGTAAGCAAATTAAAAAAAAAACGCAATATGTAGGCTACACGAGAACGGAGACGTCGAGTAACCAAAACAAATGCGTTAAACAAATTCGTACACGTTATTTATCAATTTAACTCTAGAATTAAAGGATATACAACGAGAAACAACGTTTGACAACTTTTAAACAGTTTTAATAACTATCTCAAAAATTATCGCTCTGATGCAAACAACTGATGAGTTATCTACTTAAATATGATGAACAAAACGACTTACGTATTTTAAACATGCTACCCTTTAGCCAGGTAAGCAAATTAAAAAAAAAACGCAATATGTAGGCTACACGAGAACGGAGACGTCGAGTAACCAAAACAAATGCGTTAAACAAATTCGTACACGTTATTTATCAATTTAACTCTAGAATTAAAGGATATACAACGAGAAACAACGTTTGACAACTTTTAAACAGTTTTAATAACTATCTCAAAAATTATCGCTCTGATGCAAACAACTGATGAGTTATCTACTTAAATATGATGAACAAAACGACTTACGTATTTTAAACATGCTACCCTTTAGCCAGGTAAGCAAATTAAAAAAAAAACGCAATATGTAGGCTACACGAGAACGGAGACGTCGAGTAACCAAAACAAATGCGTTAAACAAATTCGTACACGTTATTTATCAATTTAACTCTAGAATTAAAGGATATACAACGAGAAACAACGTTTGACAACCTTTAAACAGTTTTAATAACTATCTCAAAAATTATCGCTCTGATGCAAACAACTGATGAGTTATCTACTTAAATATGATGAACAAAACGACTTACGTATTTTAAACATGCTAACCTTTAGCCAGGTAAGCAAATTAAAAAAAAAACGCAATATGTAGGCTACACGAGAACGGAGACGTCGAGTAACCAAAACAAATGCGTTAAACAAATTCGTACACGTTATTTATCAATTTAACTCTAGAATTAAAGGATATACAACGAGAAACAACGTTTGACAACCTTTAAACCATTTTAATAACTATCTCAAAAATTGTCGCTCTAATGCAAACAACTGCTGAGTTATCTACTCAAATTTGTTGAACAAAACGACTTACGTATTTTAAACATGCTAACCTTTAGCCCGGTAAGCAAATTAAAAAAAAAACGCAATATGTAGGCTACACGAGAACGGAGACGTCGAGTAACCAAAACAAATGCGTTAAACAAATTCGTACACGTTATTTATCAATTTAACTCTAGAATTAAAGGATATACAACGAGAAACAACGTTTGACAACCTTTAAACAATTTTAATAACTATCTCAAAAATTATCGCTCTGATGCAAACAACTGATGAGTTATCTACTTAAATTTGATGAACAAAACGACTTACGTATTTTAAACATGCTAACCTTTAGCCAGGTAAGCAAATTAAAAAAAAAACGCAATATGTAGGCTACACGAGAACGGAGACGTCGAGTAACCAAAACAAATGCGTTAAACAACTTCGTACACGTTATTTATCAATTTAACTCTAGAATTAAAGGATATACAACGAGAAACAACGTTTGACAACCTTTAAACAGTTTTAATAACTATCTCAAAAATTGTCGCTCTGATGCAAACAACTGATGAGTTATCTACTTAAATTTGATGAACAAAACGACTTACGTATTTTAAACATGCTAACCTTTAGCCCGGTAAGCAAATTAAAAAAAAACGCAATATGTAGGCTACACGAGAACGGAGACGTCGAGTAACCAAAACAAATGCGTTAAACAAATTCGTACACGTTATTTATCAATTTAACTCTAGAATTAAAGGATATACAACGAGAAACAACGTTTGACAACCTTTAAACAGTTTTAATAACTATCTCAAAAATTATCGCTCTGATGCAAACAACTGATGAGTTATCTACTTAAATTTGATGAACAAAACGACTTACGTATTTTAAACATGCTAACCTTTAGCCCGGTAAGCAAATTAAAAAAAAAACGCAATATGTAGGCTACACGAGAACGGAGACGTCGAGTAACAAAAACAAATGCGTTAAACAAATTCGTACACGTTATTTATCAATTTAACTCTAGAATTAAAGGATATACAACGAGAAACAACGTTTGACAACCTTTAAACAGTTTTAATAACTATCTCAAAAATTATCGCTCTGATGCAAACAACTGATGAGTTATCTACTTAAATTTGATGAACAAAACGACTTACGTATTTTAAACATGCTAACCTTTAGCCAGGTAAGCAAATTAAAAAAAAAACGCAATATGTAGGCTACACGAGAACGGAGACGTCGAGTAACCAAAACAAATGCGTTAAACAAATTCGTACACGTTATTTATCAATTTAACTCTAGAATTAAAGGATATACAACGAGAAACAACGTTTGACAACTTTTAAACAGTTTTAATAACTATCTCAAAAATTATCGCTCTGATGCAAACAACTGATGAGTTATCTACTTAAATTTGATGAACATAACGACTTACGTATTTTAAACATGCTAACCTTTAGCCCGGTAAGCAAATTAAAAAAAAAACGCAATATGTAGGCTACACGAGAACGGAGACGTCGAGTAACCAAAACAAATGCGTTAAACAAATTCGTACACGTTATTTATCAATTTAACTCTAGAATTAAAGTATATACAACGAGAAACAACGTTTGACAACCTTTAAACAGTTTTAATAACTATCTCAAAAATTATCGCTCTGATGCAAACAACTGATGAGTTATCTACTTAAATATGATGAACAAAACGACTTACGTATTTTAAACATGCTAACCTTTAGCCAGGTAAGCAAATTAAAAAAAAAACGCAATATGTAGGCTACACGAGAACGGAGACGTCGAGTAACCGAAACAAATGCGTTAAACAAATTCGTACACGTTATTTATCAATTTAACTCTAGAATTAAAGGATATACAACGAGAAACAACGTTTGACAACCTTTAAACAGTTTTAATAACTATCTCAAAAATTATCGCTCTGATGCAAACAACTGATGAGTTATCTACTTAAATATGATGAACAAAACGACTTACGTATTTTAAACATGCTAACCTTTAGCCAGGTAAGCAAATTAAAAAAAAAACGCAATATGTAGGCTACACGAGAACGGAGACGTCGAGTAACCAAAACAAATGCGTTAAACAAATTCGTACATGTTATTTATCAATTTAACTCTAGAATTAAAGGATGTACAACGAGAAACAACGTTTGACAACCTTTAAACAGTTTTAATAACTATCTCAAAAATTGTCGCTCTGATGCAAACAACTGATGAGTTATCTACTTAAATATGATGAACAAAACGACTTACGTATTTTAAACATGCTAACCTTTAGCCCGGTAAGCAAATTAAAAAAAAAAACGCAATATGTGGGCTACACGAGAACGGAGACGTCGAGTAACCAAAACAAATGCGTTAAACAAATTCGTACACGTTATTTATCAATTTAACTCTAGAATTAAAGGATATACAACGAGAAACAACGTTTGACAACCTTTAAACAGTTTTAATAACTATCTCAAAAATTATCGCTCTGATGCAAACAACTGATGAGTTATCTACTTAAATTTGATGAACAAAACGACTTACGTATTTTAAACATGCTAACCTTTAGCCCGGTAAGCAAATTAAAAAAAAAACGCAATATGTAGGCTACACGAGAACGGAGACGTCGAGTAACCAAAACAAATGCGTTAAACAAATTCGTACACGTTATTTATCAATTTAACTCTAGAATTAAAGGATATACAACGAGAAACAACGTTTGACAACCTTTAAACAGTTTTAATAACTATCTCAAAAATTATCGCTCTGATACAAACAACTGATGAGTTATCTACTTAAATATGATGAACAAAACGACTTACGTATTTTAAACATGCTAACCTTTAGCCCGGTAAGCAAATTAAAAAAAAAACGCAATATGTGGGCTACACGAGAACGGAGACGTCGAGTAACCAAAACAAATGCGTTAAACAAATTCGTACACGTTATTTATCAATTTAACTCTAGAATTAAAGGATATACAACGAGAAACAACGTTTGACAACCTTTAAACAGTTTTAATAACTATCTCAAAAATTATCGCTCTGATGCAAACAACTGATGAGTTATCTACTTAAATTTGATGAACAAAACGACTTACTAACCTTTAGCCCGGTAAGCAAATTAAAAAAAAAACGCAATATGTAGGCTACACGAGAACGGAGACGTCGAGTAACCAAAACAAATGCGTTAAACAAATTCGTACACGTTATTTATCAATTTAACTCTAGAATTAAAGTATATACAACGAGAAACAACGTTTGACAAACTTTAAACAGTTTTAATAACTATCTCAAAAATTATCGCTCTGATGCAAACAACTGATGAGTTATCTACTTAAATATGATGAACAATACGACTTACGTATTTTAAACATGCTAACCTTTAGCCAGGTAAGCAAATTAAAAAAAAAACGCAATATGTAGGCTACACGAGAACGGAGACGTCGAGTAACCAAAACAAATGCGTTAAACAAATTCGTACACGTTATTTATCAATTTAACTCTAGAATTAAAGGATATACAACGAGAAACAACGTTTGACAACCTTTAAACAGTTTTAATAACTATCTCAAAAATTATCGCTCTGATGCAAACAACTGATGAGTTATCTACTTAAATTTGATGAACAAAACGACTTACGTATTTTAAACATGCTAACCTTTAGCCAGGTAAGCAAATTAAAAAAAAAACGCAATATGTAGGCTACACGAGAACGGAGACGTCGAGTAACCAAAACAAATGCGTTAAACAAATTCGTACACGTTATTTATCAATTTAACTCTAGAATTAAAGGATATACAACGAGAAACAACGTTTGACAACCTTTAAACAGTTTTAATAACTATCTCAAAAATTGTCGCTCTGATGCAAACAACTGATGAGTTATCTACTTAAATTTGATGAACAAAACGACTTACGTATTTTAAACATGCTAACCTTTAGCCCGGTAAGCAAATTAAAAAAAAAAACGCAATATGTAGGCTATACGAGAACGGAGACGTCGAGTAACCAAAACAAATGCGTTAACAAATTCGTACACGTTATTTATCAATTTAACTCTAGAATTAAAGGATATACAACGAGAAACAACGTTTGACAACCTTTAAACAGTTTTAATAACTATCTCAAAAATTATCGCTCTGATGCAAACAACTGATGAGTTATCTACTTAAATATGATGAACAAAACGACTTACGTATTTTAAACATGCTAACCTTTAGCCAGGTAAGCAAATTAAAAAAAAAACGCAATATGTAGGCTACACGAGAACGGAGACGTCGAGTAACCAAAACAAATGCGTTAAACAAATTCGTACACGTTATTTATCAATTTAACTCTAGAATTAAAGGATATACAACGAGAAACAACGTTTGACAACCTTTAAACAATTTTAATAACTATCTCAAAAATTGTCGCTCTGATGCAAACAACTGCTGAGTTATCTACTCAAATTTGTTGAACAAAACGACTTACGTATTTTAAACATGCTAACCTTTAGCCCGGTAAGCAAATTAAAAAAAAAACGCAATATGTAGGCTACACGAGAACGGAGACGTCGAGTAACCAAAACAAATGCGTTAAACAAATTCGTACACGTTATTTATCAATTTAACTCTAGAATTAAAGGATATACAACGAGAAACAACGTTTGACAACCTTTAAACAATTTTAATAACTATCTCAAAAATTGTCGCTCTGATGCAAACAACTGCTGAGTTATCTACTCAAATTTGTTGAACAAAACGACTTACGTATTTTAAACATGCTAACCTTTAGCCCGGTAAGCAAATTAAAAAAAAAACGCAATATGTAGGCTACATGAGAACGGAGACGTCGAGTAACCAAAACAAATGCTTTAAACAAATTCGTACACGTTATTTATCAATTTAACTCTAGAATTAAAGGATATACAACGAGAAACAACGTTTGACAACCTTTAAACAATTTTAATAACTATCTCAAAAATTGTCGCTCTGATGCAAACAACTGCTGAGTTATCTACTCAAATTTGTTGAACAAAACGACTTACGTATTTTAAACATGCTAACCTTTAGCCCGGTAAGCAAATTAAAAAAAAAACGCAATATGTAGGCTACACGAGAACGGAGACGTCGAGTAACCAAAACAAATGCGTTAAACAAATTCGTACACGTTATTTATCAATTTAACTCTAGAATTAAAGGATATACAACGAGAAACAACGTTTGACAACCTTTAAACAGTTTTAATAACTATCTCAAAAATTATCGCTCTGATGCAAACAACTGATGAGTTATCTACTTAAATATGATGAACAAAACGACTTACGTATTTTAAACATGCTAACCTTTAGCCAGGTAAGCAAATTAAAAAAAAAACGCAATATGTAGGCTACACGAGAACGGAGACGTCGAGTAACCAAAACAAATGCGTTAAACAAATTCGTACACGTTATTTATCAATTTAACTCTAGAATTAAAGGATATACAACGAGAAACAACGTTTGACAACCTTTAAACAGTTTTAATAACTATCTCAAAAATTATCGCTCTGATGCAAACAACTGATGAGTTATCTACTTAAATTTGATGAACAAAACGACTTACGTATTTTAAACATGCTAACCTTTAGCCAGGTAAGCAAATTAAAAAAAAAACCAATATGTAGGCTACACGAGAACGGAGACGTCGAGTAACCAAAACAAATGCGTTAAACAAATTCGTACACGTTATTTATCAATTTAACTCTAGAATTAAAGGATATA
Organism: Eurosta solidaginis; assembly: GCF_040869045.1. NCBI lineage: Eukaryota > Metazoa > Arthropoda > Insecta > Diptera > Tephritidae > Eurosta > Eurosta solidaginis. The sequence continues at coordinate 134,299 of NW_027137069.1, read as the reverse complement.
CAACGAGAAACAACGTTTGACAACCTTTAAACAGTTTTAATAACTATCTCAAAAATTATCGCTCTGATGCAAACAACTGATGAGTTATCTACTTAAATATGATGAACAAAACGACTTACGTATTTTAAACATGCTAGCCTTTAGCCAGGTAAGCAAATTAAAAAAAAAACGCAATATGTAGGCTACACGAGAACGGAGACGTCGAGTAACCAAAACAAATGCGTTAAACAAATTCGTACACGTTATTTATCAATTTAACTCTAGAATTAAAGGATATACAACGAGAAACAACGTTTGACAACTTTTAAACAGTTTTAATAACTATCTCAAAAATTATCGCTCTGATGCAAACAACTGATGAGTTATCTACTTAAATTTGATGAACAAAACGACTTACGTATTTTAAACATGCTAACCTTTAGCCCGGTAAGCAAATTAAAAAAAAAACGCAATATGTAGGCTACACGAGAGCGGAGACGTCGAGTAACAAAAACAAATGCGTTAAACAAATTCGTACACGTTATTTATCAATTTAACTCTAGAATTAAAGGATATTCAACGAGAAACAACGTTTGACAACCTTTAAACAATTTTAATAACTATCTCAAAAATTGTCGCTCTGATGCAAACAACTGCTGAGTTATCTACTCAAATTTGTTGAACAAAACGACTTACGTATTTTAAACATGCTAACCTTTAGCCAGGTAAGCAAATTAAAAAAAAAACGCAATATGTAGGCTACTCGAGAACGGAGACGTCGAGTAACCAAAACAAATGCGTTAAACAAATTCGTACACGTTATTTATCAATTTAACTCTAGAATTAAAGGATATACAACGAGAAACAACGTTTGACAACCTTTAAACAATTTTAATAACTATCTCAAAAATTGTCGCTCTGATGCAAACAACTGCTGAGTTATCTACTCAAATTTGTTGAACAAAACGACTTACGTATTTTAAACATGCTAACCTTTAGCCCGGTAAGCAAATTAAAAAAAAAACGCAATATGTAGGCTACACGAGAACGGAGACGTCGAGTAACCAAAACAAATGCGTTAAACAAATTCGTACACGTTATTTATCAATTTAACTCTAGAATTAAAGGATATACAACGAGAAACAACGTTTGACAACCTTTAAACAGTTTTAATAACTATCTCAAAAATTGTCGCTCTGATGCAAACAACTGATGAGTTATCTACTTAAATTTGATGAACAAAACGACTTACGTATTTTAAACATGCTAACCTTTAGCCCGGTAAGCAAATTAAAAAAAAAACGCAATATGTAGGCTACACGAGAACGGAGACGTCGAGTAACCAAAACAAATGCGTTAAACAAATTCGTACACGTTATTTATCAATTTAACTCTAGAATTAAAGGATATACAACGAGAAACAACGTTTGACAACCTTTAAACAGTTTTAATAACTATCTCAAAAATTGTTGCTCTGATGCAAACAACTGATGAGTTATCTACTTAAATTTGATGAACAAAACGACTTACGTATTTTAAACATGCTAACCATTAGCCCGGTAAGCAAATTAAAAAAAAAAACGCAATATGTAGGCTACACGAGAACGGAGACGTCGAGTAACCAAAACAAATGCGTTAAACAAATTCGTACACGTTATTTATCAATTTAACTCTAGAATTAAAGGATATACAACGAGAAACAACGTTTGACAACCTTTAAACAATTTTAATAACTATCTCAAAAATTGTCGCTCTGATGCAAACAACTGCTGAGTTATCTACTCAAATTTGTTGAACAAAACGACTTAGGTATTTTAAACATGCTAACCTTTAGCCCGGTAAGCAAATTAAAAAAAAAACGCAATATGTAGGCTACACGAGAACGGAGACGTCGAGTAACCAAAACAAATGCGTTAAACAAATTCGTACACGTTATTTATCAATTTAACTCTAGAATTAAAGGATATACAACGAGAAACAACGTTTGACAACCTTTAAACAGTTTTAATAACTATCTCAAAAATTGTCGCTCTCATGCAAACAACTGCTGAGTTATCTACTCAAATTTGTTGAACAAAACGACTTACGTACTAACTTACATGCTAACCTTTAGCCCGGTAAGCAAATTAAAAAAAAAACGCAATATGTAGGCTACACGAGAACGGAGACGTCGAGTAACCAAAACAAATGCGTTAAACAAATTCGTACACGTTATTTATCAATTTAACTCTAGAATTAAAGGATATACAACGAGAAACAACGTTTGACAACCTTTAAACAGTTTTAATAACTATCTCAAAAATTATCGCTCTGATGCAAACAACTGAAGAGTTATCTACTTAAATATGATGAACAAAACGACTTACGTATTTTAAACATGCTAACCTTTAGCCAGGTAAGCAAATTAAAAAAAAAAACGCAATATGTAGGCTACACGAGAACGGAGACGTCGAGTAACCAAAACAAATGCGTTAAACAAATTCGTACACGTTATTTATCAATTTAACTGTAGAATTAAAGGATATACAACGAGAAACAACGTTTGACAACTTTTAAACAGTTTTAATAACTATCTCAAAAATTATAGCTCTGATGCAAACAACTGATGAGTTATCTACTTAAATATGATGAACAAAACGACTTACGTATTTTAAACATGCTAACCTTTAGCCCGGTAAGCAAATTAAAAAAAAAAACGCTATATGTGGGCTACACGAGAACGGAGACGTCGAGTAACCAAAACAAATGCGTTAAACAAATTCGTACACGTTATTTATCAATTTAACTCTAGAATTAAAGGATATACAACGAGAAACAACGTTTGACAACCTTTAAACAATTTTAATAACTATCTCAAAAATTGTCGCTCTCATGCAAACAACTGATGAGTTATCTACTTAAATATGACGAACAAAACGACTTACGTATTTTAAACATGCTAACCTTTAGCCAGGTAAGCAAATTAAAAAAAAAACGCAATATGTAGGCTACACGAGAACGGAGACGTCGAGTAACCAAAACAAATGCGTTAAACAAATTCGTACACGTTATTTATCAATTTAACTCTAGAATTAAAGGATATACAACGAGAAACAACGTTTGACAACCTTTAAACAGTTTTAATAACTATCTCAAAAATTATCGCTCTGATGCAAACAACTGATGAGTTATCTACTTAAATATGATGAACAAAACGACTTACGTATTTTAAACATGCTAACCTTTAGCCCGGTAAGCAAATTAAAAAAAAAACGCAATATGTAGGCTACACGAGAACGGAGACGTCGAGTAACCAAAACAAATGCGTTAAACAAATTCGTACACGTTATTTATCAATTTAACTCTAGAATTAAAGGATATACAACGAGAAACAACGTTTGACAACTTTTAAACAGTTTTAATAACTATCTCAAAAATTATCGCTCTGATGCAAACAACTGATGAGTTATCTACTTAAATATGATGAACAAAACGACTTACGTATTTTAAACATGCTAACCTTTAGCCAGGTAAGCAAATTAAAAAAAAAACGCAATATGTAGGCTACACGAGAACGGAGACGTCGAGTAAACAAAACAAATGCGTTAAACAAATTCGTACACGTTATTTATCAATTTAACTCTAGAATTAAAGGATATACAACGAGAAACAACGTTTGACAACCTTTAAACAGTTTTAATAACTATCTCAAAAATTATCGCTCTGATGCAAACAACTGATGAGTTATCTACTTAAATTTGATGAACAAAACGACTTACGTATTTTAAACATGCTAACCTTTAGCCCGGTAAGCAAATTAAAAAAAAAACGCAATATGTAGGCTACACGAGAACGGAGACGTCGAGTAACCAAAACAAATGCGTTAAACAAATTCGTACACGTTATTTATCAATTTAACTCTAGAATTAAAGGATATACAACGAGAAACAACGTTTGACAACCTTTAAACAGTTTTAATAACTATCTCAAAAATTATCGCTCTGATGCAAACAACTGATGAGTTATCTACTTAAATATGATGAACAAAACGACTTACGTATTTTAAACATGCTAACCTTTAGCCCGGTAAGCAAATTAAAAAAAAAACGCAATATGTAGGCTACACGAGAACGGAGACGTCGAGTAACCAAAACAAATACGTTAAACAAATTCGTACACGTTATTTATCAATTTAACTCTAGAATTAAAGGATATACAACGAGAAACAACGTTTGACAACCTTTAAACAATTTTAATAACTATCTCAAAAATTATCGCTCTGATGCAAACAACTGATGAGTTATCTACTTAAATTTGATGAACAAAACGACTTACGTATTTTAAACATGCTATTCTTTAGCCCGGTAAGCAAATTAAAAAAAAAACGCAATATGTAGGCTACACGAGAACGGAGACGTCGAGTAACCAAAACAAATGCGTTAAACAAATTCGTACACGTTATTTATCAATTTAACTCTAGAATTAAAGGATATACAACGAGAAACAACGTTTGACAACCTTTAAACAATTTTAATAACTATCTCAAAAATTGTCGCTCTGATGCAAACAACTGCTGAGTTATCTACTCAAATTTGTTGAACAAAACGACTTACGTATTTTAAACATGCTAACCTTTAGCCCGGTAAGCAAATTAAAAAAAAAAACGCAATATGTAGGCTACACGAGAACGGAGACGTCGAGTAACCAAAACAAATGCGTTAAACAAATTCGTACACGTTATTTATCAATTTAACTCTAGAATTAAAGGATATACAACGAGAAACAACGTTTGACAACCTTTAAACAGTTTTAATAACTATCTCAAAAATTATCGCTCTGATGCAAACAACTGATGAGTTATCTACTTAAATTTGATGAACAAAACGACTTACGTATTTTAAACATGCTAACCTTTAGCCCGGTAAGCAAATTAAAAAAAAAACGCAATATGTAGGCTACACGAGAACGGAGACGTCGAGTAACCAAAACAAATGCGTTAAACAAATTCGTACACGTTATTTATCAATTTAACTCTAGAATTAAAGGATATACAACGAGAAACAACGTTTGACAACCTTTAAACAGTTTTAATAACTATCTCAAAAATTGTCGCTCTGATGCAAACAACTGATGAGTTATCTACTTAAATTTGATGAACAAAACGACTTACGTATTTTAAACATGCTAACCTTTAGCCCGGTAAGCAAATTAAAAAAAAACGCAATATGTAGGCTACACGAGAACGGAGACGTCGAGTAACCAAAACAAATGCGTTAAACAAATTCGTACACGTTATTTATCAATTTAACTCTAGAATTAAAGGATATACAACGAGAAACAACGTTTGACAACCTTTAAACAGTTTTAATAACTATCTCAAAAATTATCGCTCTGATGCAAACAACTGATGAGTTATCTACTTAAATTTGATGAACAAAACGACTTACGTATTTTAAACATGCTAACCTTTAGCCCGGTAAGCAAATTAAAAAAAAACGCAATATGTAGGCTACACGAGAACGGAGACGTCGAGTAACCAAAACAAATGCGTTAAACAAATTCGTACACGTTATTTATCAATTTAACTCTAGAATTAAAGGATATACAACGAGAAACAACGTTTGACAACCTTTAAACAGTTTTAATAACTATCTCAAAAATTATCGCTCTGATGCAAACAACTGATGAGTTATCTACTTAAATATGATGAACAAAACGACTTACGTATTTTAAACATGCTAACCTTTAGCCCGGTAAGCAAATTAAAAAAAAAACGCAATATGTAGTCTACACGAGAACGGAGACGTCGAGTAACCAAAACAAATACGTTAAACAAATTCGTACACGTTATTTATCAATTTAACTCTAGAATTAAAGGATATACAACGAGAAACAACGTTTGACAACCTTTAAACAATTTTAATAACTATCTCAAAAATTATCGCTCTGATGCAAACAACTGATGAGTTATCTACTTAAATTTGATGAACAAAACGACTTACGTATTTTAAACATGCTATTCTTTAGCCCGGTAAGCAAATTAAAAAAAAACGCAATATGTAGGCTACACGAGAACGGAGACGTCGAGTAACCAAAACAAATGCGTTAAACAAATTCGTACACGTTATTTATCAATTTAACTCTAGAATTAAAGGATATACAACGAGAAACAACGTTTGACAACCTTTAAACAATTTTAATAACTATCTCAAAAATTGTCGCTCTGATGCAAACAACTGCTGAGTTATCTACTCAAATTTGTTGAACAAAACGACTTACGTATTTTAAACATGCTAACCTTTAGCCCGGTAAGCAAATTAAAAAAAAAACGCAATATGTAGGCTACACGAGAACGGAGACGTCGAGTAACCAAAACAAATGCGTTAAACAAATTCGTACAGGTTATTTATCAATTTAACTCTAGAATTAAAGGATATACAACGAGAAACAACGTTTGACAACCTTTAAACAGTTTTAATAACTATCTCAAAAATTATCGCTCTGATGCAAACAACTGATGAGTTATCTACTTAAATTTGATGAACAAAACGACTTACGTATTTTAAACATGCTAACCTTTAGCCCGGTAAGCAAATTAAAAAAAAAACGCAATATGTAGGCTACACGAGAACGGAGACGTCGAGTAACCAAAACAAATGCGTTAAACAAATTCGTACACGTTATTTATCAATTTAACTCTAGAATTAAAGGATATACAACGAGAAACAACGTTTGACAACCTTTAAACAGTTTTAATAACTATCTCAAAAATTGTCGCTCTGATGCAAACAACTGATGAGTTATCTACTTAAATTTGATGAACAAAACGACTTACGTATTTTAAACATGCTAACCTTTAGCCCGGTAAGCAAATTAAAAAAAAAACGCAATATGTAGGCTACACGAGAACGGAGACGTCGAGTAACCAAAACAAATGCGTTAAACAAATTCGTACACGTTATTTATCAATTTAACTCTAGAATTAAAGGATATACAACGAGAAACAACGTTTGACAACCTTTAAACAGTTTTAATAACTATCTCAAAAATTATCGCTCTGATGCAAACAACTGATGAGTTATCTACTTAAATTTGATGAACAAAACGACTTACGTATTTTAAACATGCTAACCTTTAGCCCGGTAAGCAAATTAAAAAAAAAACGCAATATGTAGGCTACACGAGAACGGAGACGTCGAGTAACCAAAACAAATGCGTTAAACAAATTCGTACACGTTATTTATCAATTTAACTCTAGAATTAAAGGATATACAACGAGAAACAACGTTTGACAACCTTTAAACAGTTTTAATAACTATCTCAAAAATTGTCGCTCTGATGCAAACAACTGATGAGTTATCTACTTAAATTTGATGAACAAAACGACTTACGTATTTTAAACATGCTAACCTTTAGCCCGGTAAGCAAATTAAAAAAAAAACGCAATATGTAGGCTACACGAGAACGGAGACGTCGAGTAACCAAAACAAATGCGTTAAACAAATTCGTACACGTTATTTATCAATTCAACTCTAGAATTAAAGGATATACAACGAGAAACAACGTTTGACAACCTTTAAACAGTTTTAATAACTATCTCAAAAATTATCGCTCTGATGCAAACAACTGCTGAGTTATCTACTCAAATTTGTTGAACAAAACGACTTACGTATTTTAAACATGCTAACCTTTAGCCCGGTAAGCAAATTAAAAAAAAAACGCAATATGTAGGCTACACGAGAACGGAGACGTCGAGTAACCAAAACAAATACGTTAAACAAATTCGTACACGTTATTTATCAATTTAACTCTAGAATTAAAGGATATACAACAAGAAACAACGTTTGACAACTTTTAAACAGTTTTAATAACTATCTCAAAAATTATCGCTCTGATGCAAACAACTGATGAGTTATCTACTTAAATTTGATGAACAAAACGACTTACGTATTTTAAACATGCTAACCTTTAGCCCGGTAAGCAAATTAAAAAAAAAAACGCAATATGTAGGCTACACGAGAACGGAGACGTCGAGTAACCAAAACAAATGCGTTAAACAAATTCGTACACGTTATTTATCAATTTAACTCTAGAATTAAAGGATATACAACGAGAAACAACGTTTGACAACCTTTAAACAGTTTTAATAACTATCTCAAAAATTATCGCTCTGATGCAAACAACTGATGAGTTATCTACTTAAATATGATGAACAAAACGACTTACGTATTTTAAACATGCTAACCTTTAGCCAGGTAAGCAAATTAAAAAAAAAACGCAATATGTAGGCTACACGAGAACGGAGACGTCGAGTAACCAAAACAAATGCGTTAAACAAATTCGTACACGTTATTTATCAATTTAACTCTAGAATTAAAGGATATACAACGAGAAACAACGTTTGACAACCTTTAAACAATTTTAATAACTATCTCAAAAATTGTCGCTCTGATGCAAACAACTGCTGAGTTATCTACTCTAATTTGTTGAACAAAACGACTTACGTATTTTAAACATGCTAACCTTTAGCCCGGTAAGCAAATTAAAAAAAAAACGCAATATGTAGGCTACACGAGAACGGAGACGTCGAGTAACCAAAACAAATGCGTTAAACAAATTCGTACACGTTATTTATCAATTTAACTCTAGAATTAAAGGATATACAACGAGAAACAACGTTTGACAACCTTTAAACAGTTTTAATAACTATCTCAAAAATTATCGCTCTGATGCAAACAACTGATGAGTTATCTACTTAAATATGATGAACAAAACGACTTACGTATTTTAAACATGCTAACCTTTAGCCAGGTAAGCAAATTAAAAAAAAAACGCAATATGTAGGCTACACGAGAACGGAGACGTCGAGTAACCAAAACAATTGCGTTAAACAAATTCGTACACGTTATTTATCAATTTAACTCTAGAATTAAAGGATATACAACGAGAAACAACGTTTGACAACCTTTAAACAGTTTTAATAACTATCTCAAAAATTATCGCTCTGATGCAAACAACTGATGAGTTATCTACTTAAATATGATGAACAAAACGACTTACGTATTTTAAACATGCTAACCTTTAGCCAGGTAAGCAAATTAAAAAAAAAACGCAATATGTAGGCTACACGAGAACGGAGACGTCGAGTAACCAAAAGAAATGCGTTAAACAAATTCGTACACGTTATTTATCAATTTAACTCTAGAATTAAAGGATATACAACGAGAAACAACGTTTGACAACCTTTAAACAGTTTTAATAACTATCTCAAAAATTATCGCTCTGATGCAAACAACTGATGAGTTATCTACTTAAATATGATGAACAAAACGACTTACGTATTTTAAACATGCTAACCTTTAGCCAGGTAAGCAAATTAAAAAAAAAACGCAATATGTAGGCTACACGAGAACGGAGACGTCGAGTAACCAAAACAAATGCGTTAAACAAATTCGTACACGTTATTTATCAATTTAACTCTAGAATTAAAGGATATACAACGAGAAACAACGTTTGACAACTTTTAAACAGTTTTAATAACTATCTCAAAAATTATCGCTCTGATGCAAACAACTGATGAGTTATATACTTAAATATGATGAACAAAACGACTTACGTATTTTAAACATGCTAACCTTTAGCCCGGTAAGCAAATTAAAAAAAAAAACGCTATATGTGGGCTACAAGAGAACGGAGACGTCGAGTAACCAAAACAAATGCGTTAAACAAATTCGTACACGTTATTTATCAATTTAACTCTAGAATTAAAGGATATACAACGAGAAACAACGTTTGACAACCTTTAAACAGTTTTAATAACTATCTCAAAAATTATCGCTCTGATGCAAACAACTGATGAGTTATCTACTTAAATATGATGAACAAAACGACTTACGTATTTTAAACATGCTAACCTTTAGCCAGGTAAGCAAATTAAAAAAAAAACGCAATATGTAGGCTACACGAGAACGGAGACGTCGAGTAACCAAAACAAATGCGTTAAACAAATTCGTACACGTTATTTATCAATTTAACTCTAGAATTAAAGGATATACAACGAGAAACAACGTTTGACAACCTTTAAACAGTTTTAATAACTATCTCAAAAATTATCGCTCTGATGCAAACAACTGATGAGTTATCTACTTAAATATGATGAACAAAACGACTTACGTATTTTAAACATGCTAACCTTTAGCCCGGTAAGCAAATTAAAAAAAAACGCAATATGTAGGCTACACGAGAACGGAGACGTCGAGTAACCAAAACAAATGCGTTAAACAAATTCGTACACGTTATTTATCAATTTAACTCTAGAATTAAAGGATATACAACGAGAAACAACGTTTGACAACCTTTAAACAGTTTTAATAACTATCTCAAAAATTATCGCTCTGATGCAAACAACTGATGAGTTATCTACTTAAATTTGATGAACAAAACGACTTACGTATTTTAAACATGCTAACCTTTAGCCCGGTAAGCAAATTAAAAAAAAAAACGCTATATGTGGGCTACAAGAGAACGGAGACGTCGAGTAACCAAAACAAATGCGTTAAACAAATTCGTACACGTTATTTATCAATTTAACTCTAGAATTAAAGGATATACAACGAGAAACAACGTTTGACAACCTTTAAACAGTTTTAATAACTATCTCAAAAATTATCGCTCTGATGCAAACAACTGATGAGTTATCTACTTAAATTTGATGAACAAAACGACTTACGTATTTTAAACATGCTAACCTTTAGCCCGGTAAGCAAATTAAAAAAAAACGCAATATGTAGGCTACACGAGAACGGAGACGTCGAGTAACCAAAACAAATGCGTTAAACAAATTCGTACACGTTATTTATCAATTTAACTCTAGAATTAAAGGATATACAACGAGAAACAACGTTTGACAACCTTTAAACAGTTTTAATAACTATCTCAAAAATTATCGCTCTGATGCAAACAACTGATGAGTTATCTACTTAAATATGATGAACAAAACGACTTACGTATTTTAAACATGCTAACCTTTAGCCCGGTAAGCAAATTAAAAAAAAAACGCAATATGTAGTCTACACGAGAACGGAGACGTCGAGTAACCAAAACAAATACGTTAAACAAATTCGTACACGTTATTTATCAATTTAACTCTAGAATTAAAGGATATACAACGAGAAACAACGTTTGACAACCTTTAAACAATTTTAATAACTATCTCAAAAATTATCGCTCTGATGCAAACAACTGATGAGTTATCTACTTAAATTTGATGAACAAAACGACTTACGTATTTTAAACATGCTATTCTTTAGCCCGGTAAGCAAATTAAAAAAAAACGCAATATGTAGGCTACACGAGAACGGAGACGTCGAGTAACCAAAACAAATGCGTTAAACAAATTCGTACACGTTATTTATCAATTTAACTCTAGAATTAAAGGATATACAACGAGAAACAACGTTTGACAACCTTTAAACAATTTTAATAACTATCTCAAAAATTGTCGCTCTGATGCAAACAACTGCTGAGTTATCTACTCAAATTTGTTGAACAAAACGACTTACGTATTTTAAACATGCTAACCTCTAGCCCGGTAAGCAAATTAAAAAAAAAACGCAATATGTAGGCTACACGAGAACGGAGACGTCGAGTAACCAAAACAAATGCGTTAAACAAATTCGTACAGGTTATTTATCAATTTAACTCTAGAATTAAAGGATATACAACGAGAAACAACGTTTGACAACCTTTAAACAGTTTTAATAACTATCTCAAAAATTATCGCTCTGATGCAAACAACTGATGAGTTATCTACTTAAATTTGATGAACAAAACGACTTACGTATTTTAAACATGCTAACCTTTAGCCCGGTAAGCAAATTAAAAAAAAAACGCAATATGTAGGCTACACGAGAACGGAGACGTCGAGTAACCAAAACAAATGCGTTAAACAAATTCGTACACGTTATTTATCAATTTAACTCTAGAATTAAAGGATATACAACGAGAAACAACGTTTGACAACCTTTAAACAGTTTTAATAACTATCTCAAAAATTGTCGCTCTGATGCAAACAACTGATGAGTTATCTACTTAAATTTGATGAACAAAACGACTTACGTATTTTAAACATGCTAACCTTTAGCCCGGTAAGCAAATTAAAAAAAAAACGCAATATGTAGGCTACACGAGAACGGAGACGTCGAGTAACCAAAACAAATGCGTTAAACAAATTCGTACACGTTATTTATCAATTTAACTCTAGAATTAAAGGATATACAACGAGAAACAACGTTTGACAACCTTTAAACAGTTTTAATAACTATCTCAAAAATTATCGCTCTGATGCAAACAACTGATGAGTTATCTACTTAAATTTGATGAACAAAACGACTTACGTATTTTAAACATGCTAACCTTTAGCCCGGTAAGCAAATTAAAAAAAAAACGCAATATGTAGGCTACACGAGAACGGAGACGTCGAGTAACCAAAACAAATGCGTTAAACAAATTCGTACACGTTATTTATCAATTTAACTCTAGAATTAAAGGATATACAACGAGAAACAACGTTTGACAACCTTTAAACAGTTTTAATAACTATCTCAAAAATTGTCGCTCTGATGCAAACAACTGATGAGTTATCTACTTAAATTTGATGAACAAAACGACTTACGTATTTTAAACATGCTAACCTTTAGCCCGGTAAGCAAATTAAAAAAAAAACGCAATATGTAGGCTACACGAGAACGGAGACGTCGAGTAACCAAAACAAATGCGTTAAACAAATTCGTACACGTTATTTATCAATTCAACTCTAGAATTAAAGGATATACAACGAGAAACAACGTTTGACAACCTTTAAACAGTTTTAATAACTATCTCAAAAATTATCGCTCTGATGCAAACAACTGCTGAGTTATCTACTCAAATTTGTTGAACAAAACGACTTACGTATTTTAAACATGCTAACCTTTAGCCCGGTAAGCAAATTAAAAAAAAAACGCAATATGTAGGCTACACGAGAACGGAGACGTCGAGTAACCAAAACAAATACGTTAAACAAATTCGTACACGTTATTTATCAATTTAACTCTAGAATTAAAGGATATACAACAAGAAACAACGTTTGACAACTTTTAAACAGTTTTAATAACTATCTCAAAAATTATCGCTCTGATGCAAACAACTGATGAGTTATCTACTTAAATTTGATGAACAAAACGACTTACGTATTTTAAACATGCTAACCTTTAGCCCGGTAAGCAAATTAAAAAAAAAACGCAATATGTAGGCTACACGAGAACGGAGACGTCGAGTAACCAAAACAAATGCGTTAAACAAATTCGTACACGTTATTTATCAATTTAACTCTAGAATTAAAGGATATACAACGAGAAACAACGTTTGACAACCTTTAAACAGTTTTAATAACTATCTCAAAAATTATCGCTCTGATGCAAACAACTGATGAGTTATCTACTTAAATATGATGAACAAAACGACTTACGTATTTTAAACATGCTAACCTTTAGCCAGGTAAGCAAATTAAAAAAAAAACGCAATATGTAGGCTACACGAGAACGGAGACGTCGAGTAACCAAAACAAATGCGTTAAACAAATTCGTACACGTTATTTATCAATTTAACTCTAGAATTAAAGGATATACAACGAGAAACAACGTTTGACAACCTTTAAACAATTTTAATAACTATCTCAAAAATTGTCGCTCTGATGCAAACAACTGCTGAGTTATCTACTCTAATTTGTTGAACAAAACGACTTACGTATTTTAAACATGCTAACCTTTAGCCCGGTAAGCAAATTAAAAAAAAAAACGCAATATGTAGGCTACACGAGAACGGAGACGTCGAGTAACCAAAACAAATGCGTTAAACAAATTCGTACACGTTATTTATCAATTTAACTCTAGAATTAAAGGATATACAACGAGAAACAACGTTTGACAACCTTTAAACAGTTTTAATAACTATCTCAAAAATTATCGCTCTGATGCAAACAACTGATGAGTTATCTACTTAAATATGATGAACAAAACGACTTACGTATTTTAAACATGCTAACCTTTAGCCAGGTAAGCAAATTAAAAAAAAAACGCAATATGTAGGCTACACGAGAACGGAGACGTCGAGTAACCAAAACAATTGCGTTAAACAAATTCGTACACGTTATTTATCAATTTAACTCTAGAATTAAAGGATATACAACGAGAAACAACGTTTGACAACCTTTAAACAGTTTTAATAACTATCTCAAAAATTATCGCTCTGATGCAAACAACTGATGAGTTATCTACTTAAATATGATGAACAAAACGACTTACGTATTTTAAACATGCTAACCTTTAGCCAGGTAAGCAAATTAAAAAAAAAACGCAATATGTAGGCTACACGAGAACGGAGACGTCGAGTAACCAAAAGAAATGCGTTAAACAAATTCGTACACGTTATTTATCAATTTAACTCTAGAATTAAAGGATATACAACGAGAAACAACGTTTGACAACCTTTAAACAGTTTTAATAACTATCTCAAAAATTATCGCTCTGATGCAAACAACTGATGAGTTATCTACTTAAATATGATGAACAAAACGACTTACGTATTTTAAACATGCTAACCTTTAGCCAGGTAAGCAAATTAAAAAAAAAACGCAATATGTAGGCTACACGAGAACGGAGACGTCGAGTAACCAAAACAAATGCGTTAAACAAATTCGTACACGTTATTTATCAATTTAACTCTAGAATTAAAGGATATACAACGAGAAACAACGTTTGACAACTTTTAAACAGTTTTAATAACTATCTCAAAAATTATCGCTCTGATGCAAACAACTGATGAGTTATATACTTAAATATGATGAACAAAACGACTTACGTATTTTAAACATGCTAACCTTTAGCCCGGTAAGCAAATTAAAAAAAAAAACGCTATATGTGGGCTACAAGAGAACGGAGACGTCGAGTAACCAAAACAAATGCGTTAAACAAATTCGTACACGTTATTTATCAATTTAACTCTAGAATTAAAGGATATACAACGAGAAACAACGTTTGACAACCTTTAAACAGTTTTAATAACTATCTCAAAAATTATCGCTCTGATGCAAACAACTGATGAGTTATCTACTTAAATATGATGAACAAAACGACTTACGTATTTTAAACATGCTAACCTTTAGCCAGGTAAGCAAATTAAAAAAAAAACGCAATATGTAGGCTACACGAGAACGGAGACGTCGAGTAACCAAAACAAATGCGTTAAACAAATTCGTACACGTTATTTATCAATTTAACTCTAGAATTAAAGGATATACAACGAGAAACAACGTTTGACAACCTTTAAACAGTTTTAATAACTATCTCAAAAATTATCGCTCTGATGCAAACAACTGATGAGTTATCTACTTAAATTTGATGAACAAAACGACTTACGTATTTTAAACATGCTAACCTTTAGCCCGGTAAGCAAATTAAAAAAAAAACGCAATATGTAGGCTACACGAGAACGGAGACGTCGAGTAACCAAAACAAATGCGTTAAACAAATTCGTACACGTTATTTATCAATTTAACTCTAGAATTAAAGGATATACAACGAGAAACAACGTTTGACAACCTTTAAACAATTTTAATAACTATCTCAAAAATTGTCGCTCTGATGCAAACAACTGCTGAGTTATCTACTCAAATTTGTTGAACAAAACGACTTACGTATTTTAAACATGCTAACCTTTAGCCCGGTAAGCAAATTAAAAAAAAAACGCAATATGTAGGCTACACGAGAACGGAGACGTCGAGTAACCAAAACAAATGCGTTAAACAAATTCGTACACGTTATTTATCAATTTAACTCTAGAATTAAAGGATATACAACGAGAAACAACGTTTGACAACCTTTAAACAGTTTTAATAACTATCTCAAAAATTATCGCTCTGATGCAAACAACTGATGAGTTATCTACTTAAATATGATGAACAAACGACTTACGTATTTTAAACATGCTAACCTTTAGCCAGGTAAGCAAATTAAAAAAAAAACGCAATATGTAGGCTACACGAGAACGGAGACGTCGAGTAACCAAAACAAATGCGTTAAACAAATTCGTACACGTTATTTATCAATTTAACTCTAGAATTAAAGTATATACAACGAGAAACAACGTTTGACAACCTTTAAACAGTTTTAATAACTATCTCAAAAATTATCGCTCTGATGCAAACAACTGATGAGTTATCTACTTAAATATGATGAACAAAACGACTTAAGTATTTTAAACATGCTAACCTTTAGCCAGGTAAGCAAATTAAAAAAAAAACGCAATATGTAGGCTACACGAGAACGGAGACGTCGAGTAACCAAAACAAATACGTTAAACAAATTCGTACACGTTATTTATCAATTTAACTCTAGGATTAAAGGATATACAACGAGAAACAACGTTTGACAACCTTTAAACAGAGTTAATAACTATCTCAAAAATTATCGCTCTGATGCAAACAACTGATGAGTTATCTACTTAAATTTGATGAACAAAACGACTTACGTATTTTAAACATGCTAACCTTTAGCCAGGTAAGCAAATTAAAAAAAAAAACGCAATATGTAGGCTACACGAGAACGGAGACGTCGAGTAACCAAAACAAATGCGTTAAACAAATTCGTACACGTTATTTATCAATTTAACTCTAGAATTAAAGGATATACAACGAGAAACAACGTTTGACAACCTTTAAACAGTTTTAATAACTATCTCAAAAATTATCGCTCTGATGCAAACAACTGATGAGTTATCTACTTAAATTTGATGAACAAAACGACTTACGTATTTTAAACATGCTAACCTTTAGCCCGGTAAGCAAATTAAAAAAAAAAACGCAATATGTGGGCTACACGAGAACGGAGACGTCGAGTAACCAAAACAAATGCGTTAAACAAATTCGTACACGTTATTTATCAATTTAACTCTAGAATTAAAGGATATACAACGAGAAACAACGTTTGACAACCTTTAAACAGTTTTAATAACTATCTCAAAAATTGTCGCTCTGATGCAAACAACTGATGAGTTATCTACTTAAATTTGATGAACAAAACGACTTACGTATTTTAAACATGCTAACCTTTAGCCCGGTAAGCAAATTAAAAAAAAAACGCAATATGTAGGCTACACGAGAACGGAGACGTCGAGTAACCAAAACAAATGCGTTAAACAAATTCGTACACGTTATTTATCAATTTAACTCTAGAATTAAAGGATATACAACGAGAAACAACGTTTGACAACCTTTAAACAGTTTTAATAACTATCTCAAAAATTGTCGCTCTGATGCAAACAACTGATGAGTTATCTACTTAAATTTGATGAACAAAACGACTTACGTATTTTAAACATGCTAACCTTTAGCCCGGTAAGCAAATTAAAAAAAAAACGCAATATGTAGGCTACACGAGAACGGAGACGTCGAGTAACCAAAACAAATGCGTTAAACAAATTCGTACACGTTATTTATCAATTTAACTCTAGAATTAAAGGATATACAACGAGAAACAACGTTTGACAACCTTTAAACAGTTTTAATAACTATCTCAAAAATTGTCGCTCTGATGCAAACAACTGATGAGTTATCTACTTAAATTTGATGAACAAAACGACTTACGTATTTTAAACATGCTAACCTTTAGCCCGGTAAGCAAATTAAAAAAAAAACGCAATATGTAGGCTACACGAGAACGGAGACGTCGAGTAACCAAAACAAATGCGTTAAACAAATTCGTACACGTTATTTATCAATTTAACTCTAGAATTAAAGGATATACAACGAGAAACAACGTTTGACAACCTTTAAACAGTTTTAATAACTATCTCAAAAATTATCGCTCTGATGCAAACAACTGCTGAGTTATCTACTCAAATTTGTTGAACAAAACGACTTACGTATTTTAAACATGCTAACCTTTAGCCAGGTAAGCAAATTAAAAAAAAAACGCAATATGTAGGCTACACGAGAACGGAGACGTCGAGTAACCAAAACAAATGCGTTAAACAAATTCGTACACGTTATTTATCAATTTAACTCTAGAATTAAAGGATATACAACGAGAAACAACGTTTGACAAACTTTAAACAGTTTTAATAACTATCTCAAAAATTGTCGCTCTGATGCAAACAACTGATGAGTTATCTACTTAAATTTGATGAACAAAACGACTTACGTATTTTAAACATGCTAACCTTTAGCCCGGTAAGCAAATTAAAAAAAAAACGCAATATGTAGGCTACACGAGAACGGAGACGTCGAGTAACCAAAACAAATGCGTTAAACAAATTCGTACACGTTATTTATCAATTTAACTCTAGAGTTAAAGGATATACAACGAGAAACAACGTTTGACAACCTTTAAACAATTTTAATAACTATCTCAAAAATTGTCGCTCTGATGCAAACAACTGCTGAGTTATCTACTCAAATTTGTTGAACAAAACGACTTACGTATTTTAAACATGCTAACCTTTAGCCCGGTAAGCAAATTAAAAAAAAAACGCAATATGTGGGCTACACGAGAACGGAGACGTCGAGTAACCAAAACAAATGCGTTAAACAAATTCGTACACGTTATTTATCAATTTAACTCTAGAATTAAAGGATATACAACGAGAAACAACGTTTGACAACCTTTAAACAGTTTTAATAACTATCTCAAAAATTATCGCTCTGATGCAAACAACTGATGAGTTGTCTACTTAAATTTGATGAACAAAACGACTTACGTATTTTAAACATGCTAACCTTTAGCCAGGTAAGCAAATTAAAAAAAAAACGCAATATGTAGGCTACACGAGAACGGAGACGTCGAGTAACCAAAACAAATGCGTTAAACAAATTCGTACACGTTATTTATCAATTTAACTCTAGAATTAAAGGATATACAACGAGAAACAACGTTTGACAACCTTTAAACAGTTTTAATAACTATCTCAAAAATTATCGCTCTGATGCAAACAACTGATGAGTTATCTACTTAAATATGATGAACAAAACGACTTACGTATTTTAAACATGCCAACCTTTAGCCAGGTAAGCAAATTAAAAAAAAAACGCAATATGTAGGCTACACGAGAACGGAGACGTCGAGTAACCAAAACAAATGCGTTAAACAAATTCGTACACGTTATTTATCAATTTAACTCTAGAATTAAAGGATATACAACGAGAAACAACGTTTGACAACCTTTAAACAGTTTTAATAACTATCTCAAAAATTATCGCTCTGATGCAAACAACTGATGAGTTATCTACTTAAATTTGATGAACAAAACGACTTACGTATTTTAAACATGCTAACCTTTAGCCAGGTAAGCAAATTAAAAAAAAAACGCAATATGTAGGCTACACGAGAACGGAGACGTCGAGTAACCAAAACAAATGCGTTAAACAAATTCGTACACGTTATTTATCAATTTAACTCTAGAATTAAAGGATATACAACGAGAAACAACGTTTGACAACCTTTAAACAATTTTAATAACTATCTCAAAAATTGTCGCTCTGATGCAAACAACTGCTGAGTTATCTACTCAAATTTGTTGAACAAAACGACTTACGTATTTTAAACATGCTAACCTTTAGCCCGGTAAGCAAATTAAAAAAAAAACGCAATATGTAGGCTACACGAGAACGGAGACGTCGAGTAACCAAAACAAATGCGTTAAACAAATTCGTACACGTTATTTATCAATTTAACTCTAGAATTAAAGGATATACAACGAGAAACAACGTTTGACAACCTTTAAACAGTTTTAATAACTATCTCAAAAATTATCGCTCTGATGCAAACAACTGATGAGTTATCTACTTAAATATGATGAACAAAACGACTTACGTATTTTAAACATGCTAACCTTTAGCCAGGTAAGCAAATTAAGAAAAAAACGCAATATGTAGGCTACACGAGAACGGAGACGTCGAGTAACCAAAACAAATGCGTTAAACAAATTCGTACACGTTATTTATCAATTTAACTCTAGAATTAAAGGATATACAACGAGAAACAACGTTTGACAACCTTTAAACAATTTTAATAACTATCTCAAAAATTGTCGCTCTGATGCAAACAACTGATGAGTTATCTACTTAAATTTGATGAACAAAACGACTTACGTATTTTAAACATGCTAACCTTTAGCCCGGTAAGCAAATTAAAAAAAAACGCAATATGTAGGCTACACGAGAACGGAGACGTCGAGTAACCAAAACAAATGCGTTAAACAAATTCGTACACGTTATTTATCAATTTAACTCTAGAATTAAAGGATATACAACGAGAAACAACGTTTGACAACCTTTAAACAGTTTTAATAACTATCTCAAAAATTATCGCTCTGATGCAAACAACTGATGAGTTATCTACTTAAATATGATGAACAAAACGACTTACGTATTTTAAACATGCTAACCTTTAGCCCGGTAAGCAAATTAAAAAAAAAACGCAATATGTAGGCTACACGAGAACGGAGACGTCGAGTAACCAAAACAAATGCGTTAAACAAATTCGTACACGTTATTTATCAATTTAACTCTAGAATTAAAGGATATACAACGAGAAACAACGTTTGACAACCTTTAAACAATTTTAATAACTATCTCAAAAATTATCGCTCTGATGCAAACAACTGATGAGTTATCTACTTAAATATGATGAACAAAACGACTTACGTATTTTAAACATGCTAACCTTTAGCCCGGTAAGCAAATTAAAAAAAAAAACGCAATATGTAGGCTACACGAGAACGGAGACGTCGAGTAACCAAAACAAATGCGTTAAACAAATTCGTACACGTTATTTATCAATTTAACTCTAGAATTAAAGGATATACAACGAGAAACAACGTTTGACAACCTTTAAACAGTTTTAATAACTATCTCAAAAATTATCGCTCTGATGCAAACAACTGATGAGTTATCTACTTAAATTTGATGAACAAAACGACTTACGTATTTTAAACATGCTAACCTTTAGCCAGGTAAGCAAATTAAAAAAAAAACGCAATATGTAGGCTACACGAGAACGGAGACGTCGAGTAACCAAAACAAATGCGTTAAACAAATTCGTACACGTTATTTATCAATTTAACTCTAGAATTAAAGGATATACAACGAGAAACAACGTTTGACAACCTTTAAACAGTTTTAATAACTATCTCAAAAATTATCGCTCTGATGCAAACAACTGATGAGTTATCTACTTAAATATGATGAACAAAACGACTTACGTATTTTAAACATGCTAACCTTTAGCCAGGTAAGCAAATTAAAAAAAAAAACGCAATATGTAGGCTACACGAGAACGGAGACGTCGAGTAACCAAAACAAATGCGTTAAACAAATTCGTACACGTTATTTATCAATTTAACTCTAGAATTAAAGGATATACAACGAGAAACAACGTTTGACAACCTTTAAACAGTTTTAATAACTATCTCAAAAATTATCGCTCTGATGCAAACAACTGATGAGTTATCTACTTAAATTTGATGAACAAAACGACTTACGTATTTTAAACATGCTAACCTTTAGCCAGGTAAGCAAATTAAAAAAAAAACGCAATATGTAGGCTACACGAGAACGGAGACGTCGAGTAACCAAAACAAATGCGTTAAACAAATTCGTACACGTTATTTATCAATTTAACTCTAGAATTAAAGGATATACAACGAGAAAAAACGTTTGACAACCTTTAAACAATTTTAATAACTATCTCAAAAATTGTCGCTCTGATGCAAACAACTGCTGAGTTATCTACTCAAATTTGTTGAACAAAACGACTTACGTATTTTAAACATGCTAACCTTTAGCCCGGTAAGCAAATTAAAAAAAAAACGCAATATGTAGGCTACACGAGAACGGAGACGTCGAGTAACCAAAACAAATGCGTTAAACAAATTCGTACACGTTATTTATCAATTTAACTCTAGAATTAAAGGATATACAACGAGAAACAACGTTTGACAACCTTTAAACAGTTTTAATAACTATCTCAAAAATTATCGCTCTGATGCAAACAACTGATGAGTTATCTACTTAAATATGATGAACAAAACGACTTACGTATTTTAAACATGCTAACCTTTAGCCAGGTAAGCAAATTAAAAAAAAAACGCAATATGTAGGCTACACGAGAACGGAGACGTCGAGTAACCAAAACAAATGCGTTAAACAAATTCGTACACGTTATTTATCAATTTAACTCTAGAATTAAAGGATATACAACGAGAAACAACGTTTGACAACTTTTAAACAGTTTTAATAACTATCTCAAAAATTATCGCTCTGATGCAAACAACTGATGAGTTATCTACTTAAATTTGATGAACAAAACGACTTACGTATTTTAAACATGCTAACCTTTAGCCCGGTAAGCAAATTAAAAAAAAAACGCAATATGTAGGCTACACGAGAACGGAGACGTCGAGTAACCAAAACAAATGCGTTAAACAAATTCGTACACGTTATTTATCAATTTAACTCTAGAATTAAAGGATATACAACGAGAAATATCGTTTGACAACCTTTAAACAGTTTTAATAACTATCTCAAAAATTATCGCTCTGATGCAAACAACTGATGAGTTATCTACTTAAATATGATGAACAAAACGACTTACGTATTTTAAACATGCTAACCTTTAGCCAGGTAAGCAAATTAAAAAAAAAACGCAATATGTAGGCTACACGAGAACGGAGACGTCGAGTAACCAAAACAAATGCGTTAAACAAATTCGTACACGTTATTTATCAATTTAACTCTAGAATTAAAGTATATACAACGAGAAACAACGTTTGACAACCTTTAAACAGTTTTAATAACTATCTCAAAAATTATCGCTCTGATGCAAACAACTGATGAGTTATCTACTTAATATGATGAACAAAACGACTTACGTATTTTAAACATGCTAACCTTTAGCCCGGTAAGCAAATTAAAAAAAAAACGCAATATGTAGGCTACACGAGAACGGAGACGTCGAGTAACCAAAACAAATGCGTTAAACAAATTCGTACACGTTATTTATCAATTTAACTCTAGAATTAAAGGATATACAACGAGAAACAACGTTTGACAACCTTTAAACAGTTTTAATAACTATCTCAAAAATTATCGCTCTGATGCAAACAACTGATGAGTTATCTACTTAAATATGATGAACAAAACGACTTACGTATTTTAAACATGCCAACCTTTAGCCCGGTAAGCAAATTAAAAAAAAAAACGCAATATGTAGGCTACACGAGAACGGAGACGTCGAGTAACCAAAACAAATGCGTTAAACAAATTCGTACACGTTATTTATCAATTTAACTCTAGAATTAAAGGATATACAACGAGAAACAACGTTTGACAACTTTTAAACAGTTTTAATAACTATCTCAAAAATTATCGCTCTGATGCAAACAACTGATGAGTTATCTACTTAAATATGATGAACAAAACGACTTACGTATTTTAAACATGCTAACCTTTAGCCAGGTAAGCAAATTAAAAAAAAAACGCAATATGTAGGCTACACGAGAACGGAGACGTCGAGTAACCAAAACAAATGCGTTAAACAAATTCGTACACGTTATTTATCAATTTAACTCTAGAATTAAAGGATATACAACGAGAAACAACGTTTGACAACCTTTAAACAGTTTTAATAACTATCTCAAAAATTATCGCTCTGATGCAAACAACTGATGAGTTATCTACTTAAATATGATGAACAAAACGACTTACGTATTTTAAACATGCTAACCTTTAGACAGGTAAGCAAATTAAAAAAAAAAACGCAATATGTAGGCTACACGAGAACGGAGACGTCGAGTAACCAAAACAAATGCGTTAAACAAATTCGTACACGTTATTTATCAATTTAACTCTAGAATTAAAGGATATACAACGAGAAACAACGTTTGACAACCTTTAAACAATTTTAATAACTATCTCAAAAATTATCGCTCTGATGCAAACAACTGATGAGTTATCTACTTAAATTTGATGAACAAAACGACTTACGTATTTTAAACATGCTAACCTTTAGCCAGGTAAGCAAATTAAAAAAAAACGCAATATGTAGGCTACACGAGAACGGAGACGTCGAGTAACCAAAACAAATGCGTTAAACAAATTCGTACACGTTATTTATCAATTTAACTCTAGAATTAAAGGATATACAACGAGAAACAACGTTTGACAACCTTTAAACAGTTTTAATAACTATCTCAAAAATTATCGCTCTGATGCAAACAACTGATGAGTTATCTACTTAAATATGATGAACAAAACGACTTACGTATTTTAAACATGCTAACCTTTAGCCAGGTAAGCAAATTAAAAAAAAAACGCAATATGTAGGCTACACGAGAACGGAGACGTCGAGTAACCAAAACAAATGCGTTAAACAAATTCGTACACGTTATTTATCAATTTAACTCTAGAATTAAAGGATATACAACGAGAAACAACGTTTGACAACCTTTAAACAGTTTTAATAACTATCTCAAAAATTATCGCTCTGATGCAAACAACTGATGAGTTATCTACTTAAATATGATGAACAAAACGACTTACGTATTTTAAACATGCTAACCTTTAGCCAGGTGAGCAAATTAAAAAAAAAACGCAATATGTAGGCTACACGAGAACGGAGACGTCGAGTAACCAAAACAAATGCGTTAAACAAATTCGTACACGTTATTTATCAATTTAACTCTAGAATTAAAGGATATACAACGAGAAACAACGTTTGACAACCTTTAAACAGTTTTAATAACTATCTCAAAAATTATCGCTCTGATGCAAACAACTGATGAGTTATCTACTTAAATATGATGAACAAAACGACTTACGTATTTTAAACATGCTAACCTTTAGCCCGGTAAGCAAATAAAAAAAAAAACGCAATATGTAGGCTACACGAGAACGGAGACGTCGAGTAACCAAAACAAATGCGTTAAACAAATTCGTACACGTTATTTATCAATTTAACTCTAGAATTAAAGGATATACAACGAGGAACAACGTTTGACAACCTTTAAACAGTTTTAATAACTATCTCAAAAATTGTCGCTCTGATGCAAACAACTGATGAGTTATCTACTTAAATATGATGAACAAAACGACTTACGTATTTTAAACATGCTAACCTTTAGCCCGGTAAGCAAATTAAAAAAAAAACGCAATATGTGGGCTACACGAGAACGGAGACGTCGAGTAACCAAAACAAATGCGTTAAACAAATTCGTACACGTTATTTATCAATTTAACTCTAGGATTAAAGGATATACAACGAGAAACAACGTTTGACAACCTTTAAACAGTTTTAATAACTATCTCAAAAATTATCGCTCTGATGCAAACAACTGATGAGTTATCTACTTAAATATGATGAACAAAACGACTTACGTATTTTAAACATGCTAACCTTTAGCCCGGTAAGCAAATTAAAAAAAAAACGCAATATGTAGGCTACACGAGAACGGAGACGTCGAGTAACCAAAACAAATGCGTTAAACAAATTCGTACACGTTATTTATCAATTTAACTCTAGA
The DNA here is from genome assembly GCF_040869045.1 of Eurosta solidaginis. Classification (NCBI taxonomy): domain Eukaryota; kingdom Metazoa; phylum Arthropoda; class Insecta; order Diptera; family Tephritidae; genus Eurosta; species Eurosta solidaginis. Next base: position 108,730 of record NW_027137069.1, on the reverse strand, counting down.
ATTAAAGGATATACAACGAGAAACAACGTTTGACAACCTTTAAACAATTTTAATAACTATCTCAAAAATTGTCGCTCTGATGCAAACAACTGCTGAGTTATCTACTCAAATTTGTTGAACAAAACGACTTACGTATTTTAAACATGCTAACCTTTAGCCCGGTAAGCAAATTAAAAAAAAAACGCAATATGTAGGCTACATGAGAACGGAGACGTCGAGTAACCAAAACAAATGCTTTAAACAAATTCGTACACGTTATTTATCAATTTAACTCTAGAATTAAAGGATATACAACGAGAAACAACGTTTGACAACCTTTAAACAATTTTAATAACTATCTCAAAAATTGTCGCTCTGGTGCAAACAACTGCTGAGTTATCTACTCAAATTTGTTGAACAAAACGACTTACGTATTTTAAACATGCTAACCTTTAGCCCGGTAAGCAAATTAAAAAAAAAACGCAATATGTGGGCTACACGAGAACGGAGACGTCGAGTAACCAAAACAAATGCGTTAAACAAATTCGTACACGTTATTTATCAATTTAACTCTAGAATTAAAGGATATACAACGAGAAACAACGTTTGACAACCTTTAAACAGTTTTAATAACTATCTCAAAAATTATCGCTCTGATGCAAACAACTGATGAGTTATCTACTTAAATATGATGAACAAAACGACTTACGTATTTTAAACATGCTAACCTTTAGCCAGGTAAGCAAATTAAAAAAAAAAAACGCAATATGTAGGCTACACGAGAACGGAGACAACCAAAACAAATGCGTTTAAACAAAATTCGTACACGTTTATTTGTCAATTTAACTCTAGAATTAAAGGATATACAACGAGAAACAACGTTTGACAACCTTTAAACAGTTTTAATAACTATCTCAAAAATTATCGCTCTGATGCAAACAACTGATGAGTTTATCTACTTAAATATGATGAACAAAACGACTTACGTATTTTAAACATGCTAACCTTTAGCCAGGTAAGCAAATTAAAAAAAAAACGCAATATGTAGGCTACACGGAGAACGGAGACGTCGAGTAACCAAAACAAATGCGTTAAAACAATTTCGTACACGTTATTTATCAATTAACTCTAGAATTAAAGTATATACAACGAGAAACAACGTTTGACAACCTTTAAACAGTTTTAATAACTATCTCAAAAATTAATCGCTCTGATGCAAACAACTGATGAGTTATCTACTTAAATATGATGAACAAAACGACTTACGTATTTTAAACATGCTAACCTTTAGCCAGGTAAGCAAATTAAAAAAAAAACGCAATATGTAGGCTACACGAGAACGGAGACGTCGAGTAACCAAAACAAATGCGTTAAACAAATTCGTACACGTTATTTATCAATTTAACTCTAGAATTAAAGGATATACAACGAGAAACAACGTTTGACAACCTTTAAACAATTTTAATAACTATCTCAAAAATTGTCGCTCTGATGCAAACAACTGCTGAGTTATCTACTCAAATTTGTTTGAACAAAACGACTTACGTATTTTAAACATGCTAACCTTTAGCCCGGTAAGCAAATTAAAAAAAACGCAATATGTAGGCTACACGAGAACGGAGACGTCGAGTAACCAAAACAAATGCGTTAAACAAATTCGTACACGTTATTTATCAATTTAACTCTAGAATTAAAGGATATACAACGAGAAACAACGTTTGACAACTTTTAAACAGTTTTAATAACTATCTCAAAAATTATCGCTCTGATGCAAACAACTGATGAGTTATCTACTTAAATTTGATGAACAAAACGACTTACGTATTTTAAACATGCTAACCTTTAGCCAGGTAAGCGAATTAAAAAAAAAACGCAATATGTAAGCTACACGAGAACGGAGACGTCGAGTAACCAAAACAAATGCGTTAAACAAATTCGTACACGTTATTTATCAATTTAACTCTAGAATTAAAGGATATACAACGAGAAACAACGTTTGACAACCTTTAAACAGTTTTAATAACTATCTCAAAAATTATCGCTCTGATGCAAACAACTGATGAGTTATCTACTTAAATATGATGAACAAAACGACTTACGTATTTTAACATGCTAACCTTTAGCCAGGTAAGCAAATTAAAAAAAAAAACGCAATATGTAGGCTACACGAGAACGGAGACGTCGAGTAACCAAAACAAATGCGTTAAACAAATTCGTACACGTTTATTTATCAATTTAACTCTAGGATTAAAGGACATACAACGAGAAACAACGTTTGACAACCTTTAAACAGTTTTAATAACTATCTCAAAAATTATCGCTCTGATGCAAACAACTGATGAGTTATCTACTTAAATATGATGAACAAAACGACTTACGTATTTTAAACATGCTAACCTTTAGCCCGGTAAGCAAATTAAAAAAAAAACGCAATATGTAGGCTACACGAGAACGGAGACGTCGAGTAACCAAAACAAATGCGTTAAACAAATTCGTACACGTTATTTATCAATTTAACTCTAGAATTAAAGGATATACAACGAGAAACAACGTTTGACAACCTTTAAACAATTTTAGTAACTATCTCAAAAATTGTCGCTCTGATGCAAACAACTGCTGAGTTATCTACTCAAATTTGTTGAACAAAACGACTTACGTATTTTAAACATGCTAACCTTTAGCCCGGTAAGCAAATTAAAAAAAAACGCAATATGTAGGCTACACGAGAACGGAGACGTCGAGTAACCAAAACAAATGCGTTAAACAAATTCGTACACGTTATTTATCAATTTAACTCTAGAATTAAAGGATATACAACGAGAAACAACGTTTGACAACTTTTAAACAGTTTTAATAACTATCTCAAAAATTGTCGCTCTGATGCAAACAACTGCTGAGTTATCTACTCAAATTTGTTGAACAAAACGACTTACGTATTTTAAACATGCTAACCTTTAGCCAGGTAAGCCAAATTAAAAAAAAAAACGCAATATGTAGGCTACACGAGAACGGAGACGTCGAGTAACCAAAACAAATGCGTTTAAACAAATTCGTACACGTTATTTGTCAATTTAACTCTAGAATTAAAGGATATACAACGAGAAACAACGTTTGACAACCTTTAAACAGTTTTAATAACTATCTCAAAAATTATCGCTCTGATGCAAACAACTGATGAGTTATCTACTTAATATGATGAACAAAACGACTTACGTATTTTAAACATGCTAACCTTTAGCCAGGTAAGCAAATTAAAAAAAAAACGCAATATGTAGGCTACACGAGAACGGAGACGTCGAGTAACCAAAACAAATGCGTTAAACAAATTCGTACACGTTATTTATCAATTTAACTCTAGAATTAAAGTATATACAAACGAGAAACAACGTTTGACAACCTTTAAACAGTTTTAATAACTATCTCAAAATTTACGCTCTGATGCAAACAACTGATGAGTTATCTACTTAAATATGATGAACAAAACGACTTACGTATTTAAACTTGCTAACCTTTAGCCAGGTAAGCAAATTAAAAAAAAAACGCAATATGTAGGCTACACGAGAACGGAGACGTCGAGTACCAAAACAAATACGTTAAACAAATTCGTACACGTTATTTGTCAATTTAACTCTAGAATTAAAGGATATACAACGAGAAACAACGTTTGACAACCTTTAAACAATTTTAATAACTATCTCAAAAATTATCGCTCTGATGCAAACAACTGATGAGTTTTATCTACTTAAATATGATGAACAAAACGACTTACGTATTTTAAACATGCTAACCTTTAGCCAGGTAAGCAAATTAAAAAAAAAACGCAATATGTAGGCTACACGAGAACGGAGACGTCGAGTAACCAAAACAAATGCGTTTAAACAAATTCGTACACGTTATTGTCAATTTAACTCTAGAATTAAAGGATATACAACGAGAAACAACGTTTGACAACCTTTAAACAGTTTTAATAACTATCTCAAAAATTATCGCTCTGATGCAAACAACTGATGAGTTATCTACTTAAATATGATGAACAAAACGACTTACGTATTTTAAACATGCTAACCTTTAGCCAGGTAAGCAAATTAAAAAAAAAACGCAATATGTAGGCTACACGAGAACGGAGACGTCGAGTAACCAAAACAAATGCGTTAAACAAATTCGTACACGTTATTTATCAATTTAACTCTAGAATTAAAGTATATACAACGAGAAACAACGTTTGACAACCTTTAAACAGTTTTAATAACTATCTCAAAAATTATCGCTCTGATGCAAACAACTGATGAGTTATCTACTTAAATATGATGAACAAAACGACTTACGTATTTTAAACATGCTAACCTTTAGCCAGGTAAGCAAATTAAAAAAAAAACGCAATATGTAGGCTACACGAGAACGGAGACGTCGAGTAACCAAAACAAATACGTTAAACAAATTCGTACACGTTATTTATCAATTTAACTCTAGGATTAAAGGATATACAACGAGAAACAACGTTTGACAACCTTTAAAACAGTTTTAATAACTATCTCAAAAATTATCGCTCTGATGCAAACAACTGATGAGTTATCTACTTAAATATGATGAACAAAACGACTTACGTATTTTAAACATGCTAACCTTTAGCCCGGTAAGCAAAATAAAAAAAAAACGCAATATGTAGGCTACACGAGAACGGAGACGTCGAGTAAGCAAAACAAATGCGTTAAACAAATTCGTACACGTTATTTATCAATTTAACTCTAGAATTAAAGGATATACAACGAGAAACAACGTTTGACAACCTTTAAACAATTTAATAACTATCTCAAAAATTGTCGCTCTCATGCAAACAACTGATGAGTTATCTACTTAAATATGATGAACAAAACGACTTACGTATTTTAAACATGCTAACCTTTAGCCAGGTAAGCAAATTAAAAAAAAAACGCAATATGTAGGCTACACGAGAACGGAGACGTCGAGTAACCAAAACAAATGCGTTAAACAAATTCGTACACGTTATTTATCAATTTAACTCTAGAATTAAAGGATATACAACGAGAAACAACGTTTGACAACCTTTAAACAGTTTTAATAACTATCTCAAAAATTATCGCTCTGATGCAAACAACTGCTGAGTTATCTACTCAAATTTGTTGAACAAAACGACTTACGTATTTTAAACATACTAACCTTTAGCCAGGTAAGCAAATTAAAAAAAAAAAACGCAATATGTAGGCTACACGAGAACGGAGACGTCGGGTAACCAAAACAAATGCGTTAAACAAATTCGTACACGTTATTTATCAATTTAACTCTAGAATTAAAGGATATACAACGAGAAACAACGTTTGACAACCTTTAAACAGTTTTAATAACTATCTCAAAAATTGTCGCTCTGATGCAAACAACTGATGAGTTATCTACTTAAATTTGATGAACAAAACGACTTACGTATTTTAAACATGCTAACCTTTAGCCCGGTAAGCAAATTAAAAAAAAAAACGCAATATGTAGGCTACACGAGAACGGAGACGTCGAGTAACCAAAACAAATGCGTTAAACAAATTCGTACACGTTATTTATCATTTAACTCTAGAATTAAAGGATATACAACGAGAAACAACGTTTGACAACCTTTAAACAGTTTTAATAACTATCTCAAAAATTGTCGCTCTGATGCAAACAACTGATGAGTTATCTACTTAAATTTGATGAACAAAACGACTTACGTATTTTAAACATGCTAACCTTTAGCCCGGTAAGCAAATTAAAAAAAACGCAATATGTAGGCTACACGAGAACGGAGACGTCGAGTAACCAAAACAAATGCGTTAAACAAATTCGTACACGTTATTTATCAATTTAACTCTAGAATTAAAGGATATACAACGAGAAACAACGTTGACAACCTATTAAACAGTTTTAATAACTATCTCAAAAATTGTCGCTCTGATGCAAACAACTGATGAGTTATCTACTTAAATTTGATGAACAAAACGACTTACGTATTTTAAACATGCTAACCTTTAGCCCGGTAAGCAAATTAAAAAAAAAACGCAATATGTAGGCTACACGAGAACGGAGACGTCGAGTAACCAAAACAAATGCGTTTAAACAAATTCGTACACGTTATTTATCAATTTAACTCTAGAATTAAAGGATATACAACGAGAAACAACGTTTGACAACCTTTAAACAATTTTAATAACTATCTCAAAAATTGTCGCTCTGATGCAAACAACTGCTGAGTTATCTACTCAAATTTGTTGAACAAACGACTTACGTATTTTAAACATGCTAACCTTTAGCCCGGTAAGCAAATTAAAAAAAACGCAATATGTAGGCTACACGAGAACGGAGACGTCGAGTAACCAAAACAAATGCGTTAAACAAATTCGTACACGTTATTTATCATTTAACTCTAGAATTAAAGGATATACAACGAGAAACAACGTTTGACAACTTTTTAAACAGTTTTAATAACTATCTCAAAAATTATCGCTCTGATGCAAACAACTGATGAGTTATCTACTTAAATTTGATGAACAAAACGACTTACGTATTTTAAACATGCTACCTTTAGCCAGGTAAGCGAATTAAAAAAAAACGCAATATGTAGGCTACACGAGAACGGAGACGTCGAGTAACCAAAACAAATGCGTTAAACAAATTCGTACACGTTATTTATCAATTTAACTCTAGAATTAAAGGATATACAACGAGAAACAACGTTTGACAACCTTTAAACAGTTTTAATAACTATCTCAAAAATTATCGCTCTGATGCAAACAACTGATGAGTTATCTACTTAAATATGATGAACAAAACGACTTACGTATTTTAAACATGCTAACCTTTAGCCAGGTAAGCAAATTAAAAAAAAAACGCAATATGTAGGCTACACGAGAACGGAGACGTCGAGTAACCAAAACAAATGCGTGAAACAAATTCGTACACGTTATTTATCAATTTAACTCTAGAATTAAAGGATATACAACGAGAAACAACGTTTGACAACCTTTAAACAATTTTAATAACTATCTCAAAAATTGTCGCTCTGATGCAAACAACTGCTGAGTTATCTACTCAAATTTGTTGAACAAAACGACTTACGTATTTTAAACATGCTAACCTTTAGCCCGGTAAGCAAATTAAAAAAAAACGCAATATGTAGGCTACACGAGAACGGAGACGTCGAGTAACCAAAACAAATGCGTTAAACAAATTCGTACACGTTATTTATCAATTTAACTCTAGAATTAAAGGATATACAACGAGAAACAACGTTTGACAACCTTTAAACAGTTTTAATAACTATCTCAAAAATTATCGCTCTGATGCAAACAACTGATGAGTTATCTACTTAAATATGATGAACAAAACGACTTACGTATTTTAAACATGCTAACCTTTAGCCAGGTAAGCAAATTAAAAAAAAAACGCAATATGTAGGCTACACGAGAACGGAGACGTCGAGTAACCAAAACAAATGCGTTAAACAAATTCGTACACGTTATTTATCAATTTAACTCTAGAATTAAAGGATATACAACGAGAAACAACGTTTGACAACCTTTAAACAGTTTTAATAACTATCTCAAAAATTATCGCTCTGATGCAAACAACTGATGAGTTATCTACTTAAATATGATGAACAAAACGACTTACGTATTTTAAACATGCTAACCTTTAGCCCGGTAAGCAAATTAAAAAAAAAAAGCAATATGTAGGCTACACGAGAACGGAGACGTCGAGTAACCAAAACAAATGCGTTAAACAAATTCGTACACGTTATTTATCAATTTAACTCTAGAATTAAAGGATATACAACGAGAAACAACGTTTGACAACTTTTAAACAGTTTTGATAACTATCTCAAAAATTATCGCTCTGATGCAAACAACTGATGAGTTATCTACTTAAATTTGATGAACAAAACGACTTACGTATATTAAACATGCTAACCTTTAGCCAGGTAAGCAAATTAAAAAAAAAAACGCAATATGTAGGCTACACGAGAACGGAGACGTCGAGTAACCAAAACAAATGCGTTAAACAAATTCGTACACGTTATTTATCAATTTAACTCTAGAATTAAAGGATATACAACGAGAAACAACGTTTGACAACCTTTAAACAGTTTTAATAACTATCTCAAAAATTATCGCTCTGATGCAAACAACTGATGAGTTATCTACTTAAATATGATGAACAAAACGACTTACGTATTTTAAACATGCTAACCTTTAGCCGGGTAAGCAAATTAAAAAAAAAACCCAATATGTAGGCTACACGAGAACGGAGACGTCGAGTAACCAAAACAAATGCGTTAAACAAATTCGTACACGTTATTTATCAATTTAACTCTAGAATTAAAGGATATACAACGAGAAACAACGTTTGACAACCTTTAAACAATTTTAATAACTATCTCAAAAATGGTCGCTCTGATGCAAACAACTGCTGAGTTATCTACTCAAATTTGTTGAACAAAACGACTTACGTATTTTAAACATGCTAACCTTTAGCCCGGTAAGCAAATTAAAAAAAAAACGCAATATGTAGGCTACACGAGAACGGAGACGTCGAGTAACCAAAACAAATGCGTTAAACAAATTCGTACACGTTATTTATCAATTTAACTCTAGAATTAAAGGATATACAACGAGAAACAACGTTTGACAACCTTTAAACAGTTTTAATAACTATCTCAAAAATTGTCGCTCTGATGCAAACAACTGATGAGTTATCTACTTAAATTTGATGAACAAAACGACTTACGTATTTTAAACATGCTAACCTTTAGCCCGGTAAGCAAATTAAAAAAAAAACGCAATATGTAGGCTACACGAGAACGGAGACGTCGAGTAACCAAAACAAATGCGTTAAACAAATTCGTACACGTTATTTATCAATTTAACTCTAGAATTAAAGGATATACAACGAGAAACAACGTTTGACAACCTTTAAACAGTTTTAATAACTATCTCAAAAATTATCGCTCTGATGCAAACAACTGCTGAGTTATCTACTCAAATTTGTTGAACAAAACGACTTACGTATTTTAAACATGCTAACCTTTAGCCCGGTAAGCAAATTAAAAAAAAAAACGCAATATGTAGGCTACACGAGAACGGAGACGTCGAGTAACCAAAACAAATACGTTAAACAAATTCGTACACGTTATTTATCAATTTAACTCTAGAATTAAAGGATATACAACGAGAAACAACGTTTGACAACTTTTAAACAGTTTTAATAACTATCTCAAAAATTATCGCTCTGATGCAAACAACTGATGAGTTATCTACTTAAATATGATGAACAAAACGACTTACGTATTTTAAACATGCTAACCTTTAGCCAGGTAAGCAAATTAAAAAAAAAACGCAATATGTAGGCTACACGAGAACGGAGACGTCGAGTAACCAAAACAAATGCGTTAAACAAATTTGTACACGTTATTTATCAATTTAACTCTAGAATTAAAGGATATACAACGAGAAACAACGTTTGACAACCTTTAAACAGTTTTAATAACTATCTCAAAAATTATCGCTCTGATGCAAACAACTGATGAGTTATCTACTTAAATATGATGAACAAAACGACTTACGTATTTTAAACATGCTAACCTTTAGCCAGGTAAGCAAATTAAAAAAAAACGCAATATGTAGGCTACACGAGAACGGAGACGTCGAGTAACCAAAACAAATGCGTTAAACAAATTCGTACACGTTATTTATCAATTTAACTCTAGAATTAAAGGATATACAACGAGAAACAACGTTTGACAACCTTTAAACAGTTTTAATAACTATCTCAAAAATTATCGCTCTGATGCAAACAACTGATGAGTTATCTACTTAAATATGATGAACAAAACGACTTACGTATTTTAAACATGCTAACCTTTAGCCAGGTAAGCAAATTAAAAAAAAAAACGCAATATGTAGGCTACACGAGAACGGAGACGTCGAGTAACCAAAACAAATGCGTTAAACAAATTCGTACACGTTATTTATCAATTTAACTCTAGAATTAAAGGATATACAACGAGAAACAACGTTTGACAACCTTTAAACAGTTTTAATAACTATCTCAAAAATTATCGCTCTGATGCAAACAACTGATGAGTTATCTACTTAAATATGATGAACAAAACGACTTACGTATTTTAAACATGCTAACCTTTAGCCAGGTAAGCAAATTAAAAAAAAAACGCAATATGTAGGCTACACGAGAACGGAGACGTCGAGTAACCAAAACAAATGCGTTAAACAAATTCGTACACGTTATTTATCAATTTAACTCTAGAATTAAAGGATATACAACGAGAAACAACGTTTGACAACCTTTAAACAGTTTTAATAACTATCTCAAAAATTATCGCTCTGATACAAACAACTGATGAGTTATCTACTTAAATATGATGAACAAAACGACTTACGTATTTTAAACATGCTAACCTTTAGCCCGGTAAGCAAATTAAAAAAAAAACGCAATATGTGGGCTACACGAGAACGGAGACGTCGAGTAACCAAAACAAATGCGTTAAACAAATTCGTACACGTTATTTATCAATTTAACTCTAGAATTAAAGGATATACAACGAGAAACAACGTTTGACAACCTTTAAACAGTTTTAATAACTATCTCAAAAATTATCGCTCTGATGCAAACAACTGATGAGTTATCTACTTAAATTTGATGAACAAAACGACTTACGTATTTTAAACATGCTAACCTTTAGCCCGGTAAGCAAATTAAAAAAAAAACGCAATATGTAGGCTACACGAGAACGGAGACGTCGAGTAACCAAAACAAATGCGTTAAACAAATTCGTACACGTTATTTATCAATTTAACTCTAGAATTAAAGGATATACAACGAGAAACAACGTTTGACAACCTTTAAACAATTTTAATAACTATCTCAAAAATTATCGCTCTGATGCAAACAACTGATGAGTTATCTACTTAAATTTGATGAACAAAACGACTTACGTATTTTAAACATGCTAACCTTTAGCCCGGTAAGCAAATTAAAAAAAAACGCAATATGTAGGCTACACGAGAACGGAGACGTCGAGTAACCAAAACAAATGCGTTAAACAAATTCGTACACGTTATTTATCAATTTAACTCTAGAATTAAAGTATATACAACGAGAAACAACGTTTGACAACTTTTAAACAGTTTTAATAACTATCTCAAAAATTATCGCTCTGATGCAAACAACTGATGAGTTATCTACTTAAATATGATGAACAAAACGACTTACGTATTTTAAACATGCTAACCTTTAGCCAGGTAAGCAAATTAAAAAAAAAACCTTTAGCCAGGTAAGCAAATTAAAAAAAAACGCAATATGTAGGCTACACGAGAACGGAGACGTCGAGTAACCAAAACAAATGCGTTAAACAAATTCGTACACGTTATTTATCAATTTAACTCTAGAATTAAAGGATATACAACGAGAAACAACGTTTGACAACCTTTAAACAGTTTTAATAACTATCTCAAAAATTATCGCTCTGATGCAAACAACTGATGAGTTATCTACTTAAATATGATGAACAAAACGACTTACGTATTTTAAACATGCTAACCTTTAGCCAGGTAAGCAAATTAAAAAAAAAACGCAATATGTAGGCTACACGAGAACGGAGACGTCGAGTAACCAAAACAAATGCGTTAAACAAATTCGTACACGTTATTTATCAATTTAACTCTAGAATTAAAGGATATACAACGAGAAACAACGTTTGACAACCTTTAAACAGTTTTAATAACTATCTCAAAAATTGTCGCTCTGATGCAAACAACTGATGAGTTATCTACTTAAATATGATGAACAAAACGACTTACGTATTTTAAACATGCTAACCTTTAGCCCGGTAAGCAAATTAAAAAAAAAACGCAATATGTAGGCTACACGAGAACGGAGACGTCGAGTAACCAAAACAAATGCGTTAAACAAATTCGTACACGTTATTTATCAATTTAACTCTAGAATTAAAGGATATACAACGAGAAACAACGTTTGACAACCTTTAAACAGTTTTAATAACTATCTCAAAAATTGTCGCTCCGATGCAAACAACTGATGAGTTATCTACTTAAATATGATGAACAAAACGACTTACGTATTTTAAACATGCTAACCTTTAGCCCGGTAAGCAAATTAAAAAAAAAACGCAATATGTAGGCTACACGAGAACGGAGACGTCGAGTAACCAAAACAAATGCGTTAAACAAATTCGTACACGTTATTTATCAATTTAACTCTAGAATTAAAGGATATACAACGAGAAACAACGTTTGACAACTTTTAAACAGTTTTAATAACTATCTCAAAAATTATCGCTCTGATGCAAACAACTGCTGAGTTATCTACTCAAATTTGTTGAACAAAACGACTTACGTATTTTAAACATGCTAACCTTTAGCCAGGTAAGCAAATTAAAAAAAAAACGCAATATGTAGGCTACACGAGAACGGAGACGTCGAGTAACCAAAACAAATGCGTTAAACAAATTCGTACACGTTATTTATCAATTTAACTCTAGAATTAAAGGATATACAACGAGAAACAACGTTTGACAACCTTTAAACAGTTTTAATAACTATCTCAAAAATTGTCGCTCTGATGCAAACAACTGATGAGTTATCTACTTAAATTTGATGAACAAAACGACTTACGTATTTTAAACATGCTAACCTTTAGCCCGGTAAGCAAATTAAAAAAAAAACGCAATATGTAGGCTACACGAGAACGGAGACGTCGAGTAACCAAAACAAATGCGTTAAACAAATTCGTACACGTTATTTATCAATTTAACTCTAGAATTAAAGGATATACAACGAGAAACAACGTTTGACAACCTTTAAACAGTTTTAATAACTATCTCAAAAATTATCGCTCTGATGCAAACAACTGATGAGTTATCTACTTAAATATGATGAACAAAACGACTTACGTATTTTAAACATGCTAACCTTTAGCCAGGTAAGCAAATTAAAAAAAAAACGCAATATGAAGGCTACACGAGAACGGAGACGTCGAGTAACCAAAACAAATGCGTTAAACAAATTCGTACACGTTATTTATCAATTTAACTCTAGAATTAAAGGATATACAACGAGAAACAACGTTTGACAACCTTTAAACAGTTTTAATAACTATCTCAAAAATTATCGCTCTGATGCAAACAACTGATGAGTTATCTACTTAAATATGATGAACAAAACGACTTACGTATTTTAAACATGCTAACCTTTAGCCAGGTAAGCAAATTAAAAAAAAAAACGCAATATGTAGGCTACACGAGAACGGAGACGTCGAGTAACCAAAACAAATGCGTTAAACAAATTCGTACACGTTATTTATCAATTTAACTCTAGAATTAAAGGATATACAACGAGAAACAACGTTTGACAACCTTTAAACAGTTTTAATAACTATCTCAAAAATTATCGCTCTGATGCAAACAACTGATGAGTTATCTACTTAAATATGATGAACAAAATGACTTACGTATTTTAAACATACTAACCTTTAGCCAGGTAAGCAAATTAAAAAAAAAACGCAATATGTAGGCTACACGAGAACGGAGACGTCGAGTAACCAAAACAAATGCGTTAAACAAATTCGTACACGTTATTTATCAATTTAACTCTAGAATTAAAGGATATACAACGAGAAACAACGTTTGACAACCTTTAAACAATTTTAATAACTATCTCAAAAATTATCGCTCTGATGCAAACAACTGATGAGTTATCTACTTAAATATGATGAACAAAACGACTTACGTATTTTAAACATGCTAACCTTTAGCCAGGTAAGCAAATTAAAAAAAAAACGCAATATGTAGGCTACACGAGAACGGAGACGTCGAGTAACCAAAACAAATGCGTTAAACAAATTCGTACACGTTATTTATCAATTTAACTCTAGAATTAAAGGATATACAACGAGAAACAACGTTTGACAACCTTTAAACAGTTTTAATAACTATCTCAAAAATTGTCGCTCTGATGCAAACAACTGATGAGTTATCTACTTAAATTTGATGAACAAAACGACTTACGTATTTTAAACATGCTAACCTTTAGCCCGGTAAGCAAATTAAAAAAAAAACGCAATATGTAGGCTACACGAGAACGGAGACGTCGAGTAACCAAAACAAATGCGTTAAACAAATTCGTACACGTTATTTATCAATTTAACTCTAGAATTAAAGGATATACAACGAGAAACAACGTTTGACAACTTTTAAACAGTTTTAATAACTATCTCAAAAATTATCGCTCTGATGCAAACAACTGATGAGTTATCTACTTAAATTTGATGAACAAAACGACTTACGTATTTTAAACATGCTAACCTTTAGCCCGGTAAGCAAATTAAAAAAAAAACGCAATATGTAGGCTACACGAGAACGGAGACGTCGAGTAACCAAAACAAATGCGTTAAACAAATTCGTACACGTTATTTATCAATTTAACTCTAGAATTAAAGGATATACAACGAGAAACAACGTTTGACAACCTTTAAACAGTTTTAATAACTATCTCAAAAATTATCGCTCTGATGCAAACAACTGATGAGTTATCTACTTAAATATGATGAACAAAATGACTTACGTATTTTAAACATACTAACCTTTAGCCAGGTAAGCAAATTAAAAAAAAAACGCAATATGTAGGCTACACGAGAACGGAGACGTCGAGTAACCAAAACAAATGCGTTAAACAAATTCGTACACGTTATTTATCAATTTAACTCTAGAATTAAAGGATATACAACGAGAAACAACGTTTGACAACCTTTAAACAATTTTAATAACTATCTCAAAAATTATCGCTCTGATGCAAACAACTGATGAGTTATCTACTTAAATATGATGAACAAAACGACTTACGTATTTTAAACATGCTAACCTTTAGCCAGGTAAGCAAATTAAAAAAAAACGCAATATATAGGCTACACGAGAACGGAGACGTCGAGTAACCAAAACAAATGCGTTAAACAAATTCGTACACGTTATTTATCAATTTAACTCTAGAATTAAAGGATATACAACGAGAAACAACGTTTGACAACCTTTAAACAGTTTTAATAACTATCTCAAAAATTGTCGCTCTGATGCAAACAACTGATGAGTTATCTACTTAAATTTGATGAACAAAACGACTTACGTATTTTAAACATGCTAACCTTTAGCCCGGTAAGCAAATTAAAAAAAAAACGCAATATGTAGGCTACACGAGAACGGAGACGTCGAGTAACCAAAACAAATGCGTTAAACAAATTCGTACACGTTATTTATCAATTTAACTCTAGAATTAAAGGATATACAACGAGAAACAACGTTTGACAACTTTTAAACAGTTTTAATAACTATCTCAAAAATTATCGCTCTGATGCAAACAACTGATGAGTTATCTACTTAAATTTGATGAACAAAACGACTTACGTATTTTAAACATGCTAACCTTTAGCCCGGTAAGCAAATTAAAAAAAAAACGCAATATGTAGGCTACACGAGAACGGAGACGTCGAGTAACCAAAACAAATGCGTTAAACAAATTCGTACACGTTATTTATCAATTTAACTGTAGAATTAAAGGATATACAACGAGAAACAACGTTTGACAACTTTTAAACAGTTTTAATAACTATCTCAAAAATTATCGCTCTGATGCAAACAACTGATGAGTTATCTACTTAAATTTGATGAACAAAACGACTTACGTATTTTAAACATGCTAACCTTTAGCCAGGTAAGCAAATTAAAAAAAAAACGCAATATGTAGGCTACACGAGAACGGAGACGTCGAGTAACCAAAACAAATGCGTTAAACAAATTCGTACACGTTATTTATCAATTTAACTCTAGAATTAAAGGATATACAACGAGAAACAACGTTTGACAACTTTTAAACAGTTTTAATAACTATCTCAAAAATTATCGCTCTGATGCAAACAACAGATGAGTTATCTACTTAAATTTGATGAACAAAACGAAGTACGTATTTTAAACATGCTAACCTTTAGCCAGGTAAGCAAATTAAAAAAAAAACGCAATATGTAGGCTACACGAGAACGGAGACGTCGAGTAACCAAAACAAATGCGTTAAACAAATTCGTACACGTTATTTATCAATTTAACTCTAGAATTAAAGGATATACAACGAGAAACAACGTTTGACAACCTTTAAACAGTTTTAATAACTATCTCAAAAATTGTCGCTCTGATGCAAACAACTGCTGAGTTATCTACTCAAATTTGTTGAACAAAACGACTTACGTATTTTGAACATGCTAACCTTTAGCCAGGTAAGCAAATTAAAAAAAAAAACGCAATATGTAGGCTACACGAGAACGGAGACGTCGAGTAACCAAAACAAATGCGTTAAACAAATTCGTACACGTTATTTATCAATTTAACTCTAGAATTTAAGGATATACAACGAGAAACAACGTTTGACAACCTTTAAACAGTTTTAATAACTATCTCAAAAATTATCGCTCTGATGCAAACAACTGATGAGTTATCTACTTAAATATGATGAACAAAACGACTTACGTATTTTAAACATGCTAACCTTTAGCCAGGTAAGCAAATTAAAAAAAAAAAACGCAATATGTAGGCTACACGAGAACGGAGACGTCGAGTAACCAAAACAAATGCGTTAAACAAATTCGTACACGTTATTTATCAATTTAACTCTAGAATTAAAGGATATACAACGAGAAACAACGTTTGACAACCTTTAAACAATTTTAATAACTATCTCAAAAATTGTCGCTCTGATGCAAACAACTGATGAGTTATCTACTTAAATTTGATGAACAAAACGACTTACGTATTTTAAACATGCTAACCTTTAGCCCAGTAAGCAAATTAAAAAAAAAACGCAATATGTAGGCTACACGAGAACGGAGACGTCGAGTAACCAAAACAAATGCGTTAAACAAATTCGTACACGTTATTTATCAATTTAACTCTAGAATTAAAGGATATACAACGAGAAACAACGTTTGACAACCTTTAAACAGTTTTAATAACTATCTCAAAAATTATCGCTCTGATGCAAACAACTGATGAGTTATCTACTTAAATATGATGAACAAAACGACTTACGTATTTTAAACATGCTAACCTTTAGCCAGGTAAGCAAATTAAAAAAAAAACGCAATATGTAGGCTACACGAGAACGGAGACGTCGAGTAACCAAAACAAATGCGTTAAACAAATTCGTACACGTTATTTATCAATTTAACTCTAGAATTAAAGGATATACAACGAGAAACAACGTTTGACAACCTTTAAACCGTTTTAATAACTATCTCAAAAATTATCGCTCTGATGCAAACAACTGATGAGTTATCTACTTAAATTTGTTGAACAAAACGACTTACGTATTTTAAACATGCTAACCTTTAGCCCGGTAAGCAAATTAAAAAAAAAACGCAATATGTAGGCTACACGAGAACGGAGACGTCGAGTAACCAAAACAAATACGTTAAACAAATTCGTACACGTTATTTATCAATTTAACTCTAGAATTAAAGGATATACAACGAGAAACAACGTTTGACAACCTTTAAACAGTTTTAATAACTATCTCAAAAATTGTTGCTCTGATGCAAACAACTGATGAGTTATCTACTTAAATATGATGAACAAAACGACTTACGTATTTTAAGCATGCTAACCTTTAGCCCGGTAAGCAAATTAAAAAAAAAACGCAATATGTAGGCTACACGAGAACGGAGACGTCGAGTAACCAAAACAAATGCGTTAAACAAATTCGTACACGTTATTTATCAATTTAACTCTAGAATTAAAGGATATACAACGAGAAACAACGTTTGACAACCTTTAAACAGTTTTAATAACTATCTCAAAAATTATCGCTCTGATGCAAACAACTGATGAGTTATCTACTTAAATTTGATCAACAAAACGACTTACGTATTTTAAACATGCTAACCTTTAGCCAGGTAAGCAAATTAAAAAAAAAACGCAATATGTAGGCTACACGAGAACGGAGACGTCGAGTAACCAAAACAAATGCGTTAAACAAATTCGTACACGTTATTTATCAATTTAACTCTAGAATTAAAGGATATACAACGAGAAACAACGTTTGACAACTTTTAAACAGTTTTAATAACTATCTCAAAAATTATCGCTCTGATGCAAACAACTGATGAGTTATCTACTTAAATTTGATGAACAAAACGACTTACGTATTTTAAACATGCTAACCTTTAGCCCGGTAAGCAAATTAAAAAAAAAACGCAATATGTAGGCTACACGAGAACGGAGACGTCGAGTAACCAAAACAAAGGCGTTAAACAAATTCGTACACGTTATTTATCAATTTAACTCTAGAATTAAAGGATATACAACGAGAAACAACGTTTGACAACCTTTAAACAGTTTTAATAACTATCTCAAAAATTGTCGCTCTGATGCAAACAACTGATGAGTTATCTACTTAAATTTGATGAACAAAACGACTTACGTATTTTAAACATGCTAACCTTTAGCCCGGTAAGCAAATTAAAAAAAAAACGCAATATGTAGGCTACACGAGAACGGAGACGTCGAGTAACCAAAACAAATGCGTTAAACAAATTCGTACACGTTATTTATCAATTTAACTCTAGAATTAAAGGATATACAACGAGAAACAACGTTTGACAACCTTTAAACAGTTTTAATAACTATCTCAAAAATTGTCGCTCTGATGCAAACAACTGATGAGTTATCTACTTAAATTTGATGAACAAAACGACTTACGTATTTTAAACATGCTAACCTTTAGCCCGGTAAGCAAATTAAAAAAAAAACGCAATATGTAGGCTACACGAGAACGGAGACGTCGAGTAACCAAAACAAATGCGTTAAACAAATTCGTACACGTTATTTATCAATTTAACTCTAGAATTAAAGGATATACAACGAGAAACAACGTTTGACAACTTTTAAACAGTTTTAATAACTATCTCAAAAATTATCGCTCTGATGCAAACAACTGATGAGTTATCTACTTAAATTTGATGAACAAAACGACTTACGTATTTTAAACATGCTAACCTTTAGCCAGGTAAGCAAATTAAAAAAAAAACGCAATATGTAGGCTACACGAGAACGGAGACGTCGAGTAACCAAAACAAATGCGTTAAACAAATTCGTACACGTTATTTATCAATTTAACTCTAGAATTAAAGGATATACAACGAGAAACAACGTTTGACAACCTTTAAACAGTTTTAATAACTATCTCAAAAATTATCGCTCTGATGCAAACAACTGATGAGTTATCTACTTAAATATGATGAACAAAACGACTTACGTATTTTAAACATGCTAACCTTTAGCCAGGTAAGCAAATTAAAAAAAAAACGCAATATGTAGGCTACACGAGAACGGAGACGTCGAGTAACCAAAACAAATGCGTTAAACAAATTCGTACACGTTATTTATCAATTTAACTCTAGAATTAAAGGATATACAACGAGAAACAACGTTTGACAACCTTTAAACAATTTTAATAACTATCTCAAAAATTGTCGCTCTGATGCAAACAACTGCTGAGTTATCTACTCAAATTTGTTGAACAAAACGACTTACGTATTTTAAGCATGCTAACCTTTAGCCCGGTAAGCAAATTAAAAAAAAAACGCAATATGTAGGCTACACGAGAACGGAGACGTCGAGTAACCAAAACAAATGCGTTAAACAAATTCGTACACGTTATTTATCAATTTAACTCTAGAATTAAAGGATATACAACGAGAAACAACGTTTGACAACCTTTAAACAGTTTTAATAACTATCTCAAAAATTGTCGCTCTGATGCAAACAACTGATGAGTTATCTACTTAAATATGATGAACAAAACGACTTACGTATTTTAAACATGCTAACCTTTAGCCCGGTAAGCAAATTAAAAAAAAAACGCAATATGTAGGCTACACGAGAACGGAGACGTCGAGTAACCAAAACAAATGCGTTAAACAAATTCGTACACGTTATTTATCAATTTAACTCTAGAATTAAAGGATATACAACGAGAAACAACGTTTGACAACCTTTAAACAGTTTTAATAACTATCTCAAAAATTGTCGCTCTGATGCAAACAACTGATGAGTTATCTACTTAAATATGATGAACAAAACGACTTACGTATTTTAAACATGCTAACCTTTAGCCCGGTAAGCAAATTAAAAAAAAAACGCAATATGTAGGCTACACGAGAACGGAGACGTCGAGTAACCAAAACAAATGCGTTAAACAAATTCGTACACGTTATTTATCAATTTAACTCTAGAATTAAAGGATATACAACGAGAAACAACGTTTGACAACTTTTAAACAGTTTTAAAAACTATCTCAAAAATTATCGCTCTGATGCAAACAACTGCTGAGTTATCTACTCAAATTTGTTGAACAAAACGACTTACGTATTTTAAACATGCTAACCTTTAGCCAGGTAAGCAAATTAAAAAAAAAACGCAATATGTAGGCTACACGAGAACGGAGACGTCGAGTAACCAAAACAAATGCGTTAAACAAATTCGTACACGTTATTTATCAATTTAACTCTAGAATTAAAGGATATACAACGAGAAACAACGTTTGACAACCTTTAAACAGTTTTAATAACTATCTCAAAAATTGTCGCTCTGATGCAAACAACTGATGAGTTATCTACTTAAATTTGATGAACAAAACGACTTACGTATTTTAAACATGCTAACCTTTAGCCCGGTAAGCAAATTAAAAAAAAAACGCAATATGTAGGCTACACGAGAACGGAGACGTCGAGTAACCAAAACAAATGCGTTAAACAAATTCGTACACGTTATTTATCAATTTAACTCTAGAATTAAAGGATATACAACGAGAAACAACGTTTGACAACCTTTAAACAGTTTTAATAACTATCTCAAAAATTATCGCTCTGATGCAAACAACTGATGAGTTATCTACTTAAATATGATGAACAAAACGACTTACGTATTTGAAACATGCTAACCTTTAGCCAGGTAAGCAAATTAAAAAAAAAACGCAATATGAAGGCTACACGAGAACGGAGACGTCGAGTAACCAAAACAAATGCGTTAAACAAATTCGTACACGTTATTTATCAATTTAACTCTAGAATTAAAGGATATACAACGAGAAACAACGTTTGACAACCTTTAAACAGTTTTAATAACTATCTCAAAAATTATCGCTCTGATGCAAACAACTGATGAGTTATCTACTTAAATATGATGAACAAAACGACTTACGTATTTTAAACATGCTAACCTTTAGCCAGGTAAGCAAATTAAAAAAAAAACGCAATATGTAGGCTACACGAGAACGGAGACGTCGAGTAACCAAAACAAATGCGTTAAACAAATTCGTACACGTTATTTATCAATTTAACTCTAGAATTAAAGGATATACAACGAGAAACAACGTTTGACAACCTTTAAACAGTTTTAATAACTATCTCAAAAATTATCGCTCTGATGCAAACAACTGATGAGTTATCTACTTAAATATGATGAACAAAATGACTTACGTATTTTAAACATGCTAACCTTTAGCCAGGTAAGCAAATTAAAAAAAAAACGCAATATGTAGGCTACACGAGAACGGAGACGTCGAGTAACCAAAACAAATGCGTTAAACAAATTCGTACACGTTATTTATCAATTTAACTCTAGAATTAAAGGATATACAACGAGAAACAACGTTTGACAACCTTTAAACAATTTTAATAACTATCTCAAAAAGTATCGCTCTGATGCAAACAACTGATGAGTTATCTACTTAAATATGATGAACAAAACGACTTACGTATTTTAAACATGCTAACCTTTAGCCAGGTAAGCAAATAAAAAAAAAAACGCAATATGTAGGCTACACGAGAACGGAGACGTCGAGTAACCAAAACAAATGCGTTAAACAAATTCGTACACGTTATTTATCAATTTAACTCTAGAATTAAAGGATATACAACGAGAAACAACGTTTGACAACCTTTAAACAGTTTTAATAACTATCTCAAAAATTGTCGCTCTGATGCAAACAACTGATGAGTTATCTACTTAAATTTGATGAACAAAACGACTTACGTATTTTAAACATGCTAACCTTTAGCCCGGTAAGCAAATTAAAAAAAAAACGCAATATGTAGGCTACACGAGAACGGAGACGTCGAGTAACCAAAACAAATGCGTTAAACAAATTCGTACACGTTATTTATCAATTTAACTCTAGAATTAAAGGATATACAACGAGAAACAACGTTTGACAACTTTTAAACAGTTTTAATAACTATCTCAAAAATTATCGCTCTGATGCAAACAACTGATGAGTTATCTACTTAAATTTGATGAACAAAACGACTTACGTATTTTAAACATGCTAACCTTTAGCCCGGTAAGCAAATTAAAAAAAAAAACGCAATATGTAGGCTACACGAGAACGGAGACGTCGAGTAACCAAAACAAATGCGTTAAACAAATTCGTACACGTTATTTATCAATTTAACTCTAGAATTAAAGGATATACAACGAGAAACAACGTTTGACAACTTTTAAACAGTTTTAATAACTATCTCAAAAATTATCGCTCTGATGCAAACAACTGATGAGTTATCTACTTAAATTTGATGAACAAAACGACTTACGTATTTTAAACATGCTAACCTTTAGCCAGGTAAGCAAATTAAAAAAAAAACGCAATATGTAGGCTACACGAGAACGGAGACGTCGAGTAACCAAAACAAATGCGTTAAACAAATTCGTACACGTTATTTATCAATTTAACTCTAGAATTAAAGGATATACAACGAGAAACAACGTTTGACAACTTTTAAACAGTTTTAATAACTATCTCAAAAATTATCGCTCTGATGCAAACAACTGATGAGTTATCTACTTAAATTTGATGAACAAAACGACTTACGTATTTTAAACATGCTAACCTTTAGCCAGGTAAGCAAATTAAAAAAAAAACGCAATATGTAGGCTACACGAGAACGGAGACGTGGAGTAACCAAAACAAATGCGTTAAACAAATTCGTACACGTTATTTATCAATTTAACTCTAGAATTAAAGGATATACAACGAGAAACAACGTTTGACAACCTTTAAACAGTTTTAATAACTATCTCAAAAATTGTCGCTCTGATGCAAACAACTGCTGAGTTATCTACTCAAATTTGTTGAACAAAACGACTTACGTATTTTAAACATGCTAGCCTTTAGCCAGGTAAGCAAATTAAAAAAAAAACGCAATATGTAGGCTACACGAGAACGGAGACGTCGAGTAACCAAAACAAATGCGTTAAACAAATTCGTACACGTTATTTATCAATTTAACTCTAGAATTTAAGGATATACAACGAGAAACAACGTTTGACAACCTTTAAACAGTTTTAATAACTATCTCAAAAATTATCGCTCTGATGCAAACAACTGATGAGTTATCTACTTAAATATGATGAACAAAACGACTTACGTATTTTAAACATGCTAACCTTTAGCCAGGTAAGCAAATTAAAAAAAAAAACGCAATATGTAGGCTACACGAGAACGGAGACGTCGAGTAACCAAAACAAATGCGTTAAACAAATTCGTACACGTTATTTATCAATTTAACTCTAGAATTAAAGGATATACAACGAGAAACAACGTTTGACAACCTTTAAACAATTTTAATAACTATCTCAAAAATTGTCGCTCTGATGCAAACAACTGATGAGTTATCTACTTAAATTTGATGAACAAAACGACTTACGTATTTTAAACATGCTAACCTTTAGCCCGGTAAGCAAATTAAAAAAAAAACGCAATATGTAGGCTACACGAGAACGGAGACGTCGAGTAACCAAAACAAATGCGTTAAACAAATTCGTACACGTTATTTATCAATTTAACTCTAGAATTAAAGGATATACAACGAGAAACAACGTTTGACAACCTTTAAACAGTTTTAATAACTATCTCAAAAATTATCGCTCTGATGCAAACAACTGATGAGTTATCTACTTAAATATGATGAACAAAACGACTTACGTATTTTAAACATGCTAACCTTTAGCCAGGTAAGCAAATTAAAAAAAAAAACGCAATATGTAGGCTACACGAGAACGGAGACGTCGAGTAACCAAAACAAATGCGTTAAACAAATTCGTACACGTTATTTATCAATTTAACTCTAGAATTAAAGGATATACAACGAGAAACAACGTTTGACAACCTTTAAACAGTTTTGATAACTATCTCAAAAATTATCGCTCTGATGCAAACAACTGATGAGTTATCTACTTAAATTTGTTGAACAAAACGACTTACGTATTTTAAACATGCTAACCTTTAGCCCGGTAAGCAAATTAAAAAAAAAACGCAATATGTAGGCTACACGAGAACGGAGACGTCGAGTAACCAAAACAAATACGTTAAACAAATTCGTACACGTTATTTATCAATTTAACTCTAGAATTAAAGGATATACAACGAGAAACAACGTTTGACAACCTTTAAACAGTTTTAATAACTATCTCAAAAATTGTCGCTCTGATGCAAACAACTGATGAGTTATCTACTTAAATATGATGAACAAAACGACTTACGTATTTTAAGCATGCTAACCTTTAGCCCGGTAAGCAAATTAAAAAAAAAACGCAATATGTAGGCTACACGAGAACGGAGACGTCGAGTAACCAAAACAAATGCGTTAAACAAATTCGTACACGTTATTTATCAATTTAACTCTAGAATTAAAGGATATACAACGAGAAACAACGTTTGACAACCTTTAAACAGTTTTAATAACTATCTCAAAAATTATCGCTCTGATGCAAACAACTGATGAGTTATCTACTTAAATTTGATGAACAAAACGACTTACGTATTTTAAACATGCTAACCTTTAGCCAGGTAAGCAAATTAAAAAAAAAACGCAATATGTAGGCTACACGAGAACGGAGACGTCGAGTAACCAAAACAAATGCGTTAAACAAATTCGTACACGTTATTTATCAATTTAACTCTAGAATTAAAGGATATACAACGAGAAACAACGTTTGACAACTTTTAAACAGTTTTAATAACTATCTCAAAAATTATCGCTCTGATGCAAACAACTGATGAGTTATCTACTTAAATTTGATGAACAAAACGACTTACGTATTTTAAACATGCTAACCTTTAGCCCGGTAAGCAAATTAAAAAAAAAACGCAATATGTAGGCTACACGAGAACGGAGACGTCGAGTAACCAAAACAAATGCGTTAAACAAATTCGTACACGTTATTTATCAATTTAACTCTAGAATTAAAGACAACGAGAAACAACGTTTGACAACCTTTAAACAGTTTTAATAACTATCTCAAAAATTGTCGCTCTGATGCAAACAACTGATGAGTTATCTACTTAAATTTGATGAACAAAACGACTTACGTATTTTAAACATGCTAACCTTTAGCCCGGTAAGCAAATTAAAAAAAAAAACGCAATATGTAGGCTACACGAGAACGGAGACGTCGAGTAACCAAAACAAATGCGTTAAACAAATTCGTACACGTTATTTATCAATTTAACTCTAGAATTAAAGGATATACAACGAGAAACAACGTTTGACAACCTTTAAACAGTTTTAATAACTATCTCAAAAATTGTCGCTCTGATGCAAACAACTGATGAGTTATCTACTTAAATTTGATGAACAAAACGACTTACGTATTTTAAACATGCTAACCTTTAGCCCGGTAAGCAAATTAAAAAAAAAACGCAATATGTAGGCTACACGAGAACGGAGACGTCGAGTAACCAAAACAAATGCGTTAAACAAATTCGTACACGTTATTTATCAATTTAACTCTAGAATTAAAGGATATACAACGAGAAACAACGTTTGACAACTTTTAAACAGTTTTAATAACTATCTCAAAAATTATCGCTCTGATGCAAACAACTGATGAGTTATCTACTTAAATTTGATGAACAAAACGACTTACGTATTTTAAACATGCTAACCTTTAGCCAGGTAAGCAAATTAAAAAAAAACGCAATATGTAGGCTACACGAGAACGGAGACATCGAGTAACCAAAACAAATGCGTTAAACAAATTCGTACACGTTATTTATCAATTTAACTCTAGAATTAAAGGATATACAACGAGAAACAACGTTTGACAACCTTTAAACAGTTTTAATAACTATCTCAAAAATTATCGCTCTGATGCAAACAACTGATGAGTTATCTACTTAAATATGATGAACAAAACGACTTACGTATTTTAAACATGCTAACCTTTAGCCAGGTAAGCAAATTAAAAAAAAAACGCAATATGTAGGCTACACGAGAACGGAGACGTCGAGTAACCAAAACAAATGCGTTAAACAAATTCGTACACGTTATTTATCAATTTAACTCTAGAATTAATGGAAAGCACTGGACACGGCGAGCACCTCCAAAATGCTAGTGTCAGTGCAACGGACGGCGCTTATCGGCATCAGTGGCGCTATGAGAACAACACCTACCTTGGCACTGAATGTCATGCTGAATATACATCCAGTAGATATTGCGGGAAAGGCAGCCGCGGCCCGGTCGTTGGTCAGGCTTCGTGATATGGGTTATATGCTTTCTGATTTCGGACACTCTAGCCTTCTTACTAGTTTCGACTTTATCCCGGACAGGACGGACTATTGCATGCCGGTGGCCGCTCCCTATACAACCTTCACCCCAGTCATTCCCCCGAGGGAGGAGTGGAGAAGAGGAATTATCTGGGGCATGGGACCGGTTAACTTGTTCACGGATGGGTCGAAGTTGGACGGAAAGGTTGGCGGGGGGGTCTTTTGTCAAGAGCTAAATGTAAGCCGCAAGTTTAAGTTGGCTGATCACTGCAGTGTATTCCAAGCGGAAGTTGCTGCGATTAAGGATGCGGTGGATGAAATGCTATCCAGCGCTACTACGGTTAGGGAATTTAACATCTACTCTGATAGCCAAGCGGCTATAAAGGCCTTGAGCTCAACTACAGTGCGATCGAGGGTGGTCTGGGAATGCCTGACCACACTTGCGATTGCATCGAATTATTTTACAATTAAGATTATCTGGGTCCCGGGCCATAGTGATATTCCGGGTAACTGTCAAGCGGATCTCTTAGCCCGAATCGGTACAACTGAACCGGATGAAGATGGCTGTAGGGATTTCGGGATTCCGCTAGCCACCTGTGGATTGCTCTTCCATAGCTGGGCCTCGAGTCAGCTCAGCAAACGTTGGGCGGACACTACGTCTTGTAGGATATCAAGATCTTTCTGGCCGAAAGTGGATGGCAGGAGGTCTGCTGAAATAATTGGGTTCACTAAGGCTCACCTATCAATGGTCATTGGGGTTTTGACAGGGCACTGTCCCATGGGTATCCATGCGGTACGTCTCAGTATATTGGAAACTCCATCCTGCTGCAGCTGTATGGAGGATGATGAGGTGGAATCACCAAATCACTTTATGCTTGACTGCCCAGCTTTTGCCAGAACTAGGCGAAAGTATTTTGGTCGTGACTCACTTGGATCTCCCGAGGAGCTATCCAAGGTTGAGATCGGGATCATTCGGAACTTTATCGTTGCTACCCAACGATTCTCTAAGTAGTTATATCTACGTCACCGTTAGTTTAGTTTATTATATGTGGTATCACAACGGACCGTCATGTTGTCCAAGTGAGCTTCCTCTCATCAGGGAAGCTACCACCCAACCTGACCTGAACTCTAGAATTAAAGGATATACAACGAGAAACAACGTTTGACAACCTTTAAACAATTTTAATAACTATCTCAAAAATTGTCGCTCTGATGCAAACAACTGCTGAGTTATCTACTCAAATTTGTTGAACAAAACGACTTACGTATTTTAAGCATGCTAACCTTTAGCCCGGTAAGCAAATTAAAAAAAAAACGCAATATGTAGGCTACACGAGAACGGAGACGTCGAGTAACCAAAACAAATGCGTTAAACAAATTCGTACACGTTATTTATCAATTTAACTCTAGAATTAAAGGATATACAACGAGAAACAACGTTTGACAACCTTTAAACAATTTTAATAACTATCTCAAAAATTATCGCTCTGATGCAAACAACTGATGAGTTATCTACTTAAATATGATGAACAAAACGACTTACGTATTTTAAACATGCTAACCTTTAGCCAGGTAAGCAAATTAAAAAAAAACGCAATATGTAGGCTACACGAGAACGGAGACGTCGAGTAACCAAAACAAATGCGTTAAACAAATTCGTACACGTTATTTATCAATTTAACTCTAGAATTAAAGGATATACAACGAGAAACAACGTTTGACAACTTTTAAACAGTTTTAATAACTATCTCAAAAATTATCGCTCTGATGCAAACAACTGATGAGTTATCTACTTAAATATGATGAACAAAACGACTTACGTATTATAAACATGCTAACCTTTAGCCAGGTAAGCAAATTAAAAAAAAAACGCAATATGTAGGCTACACGAGAACGGAGACGTCGAGTAACCAAAACAAATGCGTTAAACAAATTCGTACACGTTATTTATCAATTTAACTCTAGAATTAAAGGATATACAACGAGAAACAACGTTTGACAACCTTTAAACAATTTTAATAACTATCTCAAAAATTGTCGCTCTCATGCAAACAACTGATGAGTTATCTACTTAAATATGATGAACAAAACGACTTACGTATTTTAAACATGCTAACCTTTAGCCAGGTAAGCAAATTAAAAAAAAAACGCAATATGTAGGCTACACGAGAACGGAGACGTCGAGTAACCAAAACAAATGCGTTAAACAAATTCGTACACGTTATTTATCAATTTAACTCTAGAATTAAAGGATATACAACGAGAAACAACGTTTGACAACTTTTAAACAGTTTTAATAACTATCTCAAAAATTATCGCTCTGATGCAAACAACTGATGAGTTATCTACTTAAATTTGATGAACAAAACGACTTACGTATTTTAAACATGCTAACCTTTAGCCCGGTAAGCAAATTAAAAAAAAAACGCAATATGTAGGCTA
Source organism: Eurosta solidaginis (assembly GCF_040869045.1). Lineage (NCBI taxonomy): Eukaryota > Metazoa > Arthropoda > Insecta > Diptera > Tephritidae > Eurosta > Eurosta solidaginis. The sequence goes on along the minus strand of NW_027137069.1, from coordinate 79,652 downwards.
CACGAGAACGGAGACGTCGAGTAACCAAAACAAATGCGTTAAACAAATTCGTACACGTTATTTATCAATTTAACTCTAGAATTAAAGGATATACAACGAGAAACAACGTTTGACAACCTTTAAACAGTTTTAATAACTATCTCAAAAATTATCGCTCTGATGCAAACAACTGATGAGTTATCTACTTAAATATGATGAACAAAACGACTTACGTATTTTAAACATGCTAACCTTTAGCCAGGTAAGCAAATTAAAAAAAAAACGCAATATGTAGGCTACACGAGAACGGAGACGTCGAGTAACCAAAACAAATGCGTTAAACAAATTCGTACACGTTATTTATCAATTTAACTCTAGAATTAAAGGATATACAACGAGAAACAACGTTTGACAACCTTTAAACAGTTTTAATAACTATCTCAAAAATTATCGCTCTGATGCAAACAACTGATGAGTTATCTACTTAAATTTGTTGAACAAAACGACTTACGTATTTTAAACATGCTAACCTTCAGCCCGGTAAGCAAATTAAAAAAAAAACGCAATATGTAGGCTACACGAGAACGGAGACGTCGAGTAACCAAAACAAATACGTTAAACAAATTCGTACACGTTATTTATCAATTTAACTCTAGAATTAAAGGATATACAACGAGAAACAACGTTTGACAACCTTTAAACAGTTTTAATAACTATCTCAAAAATTGTCGCTCTGATGCAAACAACTGATGAGTTATCTACTTAAATATGATGAACAAAACGACTTACGTATTTTAAGCATGCTAACCTTTAGCCCGGTAAGCAAATTAAAAAAAAACGCAATATGTAGGCTACACGAGAACGGAGACGTCGAGTAACCAAAACAAATGCGTTAAACAAATTCGTACACGTTATTTATCAATTTAACTCTAGAATTAAAGGATATACAACGAGAAACAACGTTTGACAACCTTTAAACAGTTTTAATAACTATCTCAAAAATTATCGCTCTGATGCAAACAACTGATGAGTTATCTACTTAAATTTGATGAACAAAACGACTTACGTATTTTAAACATGCTAACCTTTAGCCAGGTAAGCAAATTAAAAAAAAAACGCAATATGTAGGCTACACGAGAACGGAGACGTCGAGTAACCAAAACAAATGCGTTAAACAAATTCGTACACGTTATTTATCAATTTAACTCTAGAATTAACGGATATACAACGAGAAACAACGTTTGACAACTTTTAAACAGTTTTAATAACTATCTCAAAAATTATCGCTCTGATGCAAACAACTGATGAGTTATCTACTTAAATTTGATGAACAAAACGACTTACGTATTTTAAACATGCTAACCTTTAGCCCGGTAAGCAAATTAAAAAAAAAACGCAATATGTAGGCTACACGAGAACGGAGACGTCGAGTAACCAAAACAAATGCGTTAAACAAATTCGTACACGTTATTTATCAATTTAACTCTAGAATTAAAGGATATGCAACGAGAAACAACGTTTGACAACCTTTAAACAGTTTTAATAACTATCTCAAAAATTATCGCTCTGATGCAAACAACTGATGAGTTATCTACTTAAATATGATGAACAAAACGACTTACGTATTTTAAACATGCTAACCTTTAGCCAGGTAAGCAAATTAAAAAAAAAACGCAATATGTAGGCTACACGAGAACGGAGACGTCGAGTAACCAAAACAAATGCGTTAAACAAATTCGTACACGTTATTTATCAATTTAACTCTAGAATTAAAGGATATACAACGAGAAACAACGTTTGACAACTTTTAAACAGTTTTAATAACTATCTCAAAAATTATCGCTCTGATGCAAACAACTGATGAGTTATCTACTTAAATTTGATGAACAAAACGACTTACGTATTTTAAACATGCTAACCTTTAGCCAGGTAAGCAAATTAAAAAAAAAAACGCAATATGTAGGCTACACGAGAACGGAGACGTCGAGTAACCAAAACAAATGCGTTAAACAAATTCGTACACGTTATTTATCAATTTAACTCTAGAATTAAAGGATATACAACGAGAAACAACGTTTGACAACCTTTAAACAATTTTAATAACTATCTCAAAAATTGTCGCTCTCATGCAAACAACTGATGAGTTATCTACTTAAATATGATGAACAAAACGACTTACGTATTTTAAACATGCTAACCTTTAGCCAGGTAAGCAAATTAAAAAAAAAAAACGCAATATGTAGGCTACACGAGAACGGAGACGTCGAGTAACCAAAACAAATGCGTTTAAACAAATTCGTACACGTTATTTATCAATTTAACTCTAGAATTAAAGGATATGCAACGAGAAACAACGTTTGACAACCTTTAAACAGTTTTAATAACTATCTCAAAAATTATCGCTCTGATGCAAACAACTGATGAGTTATCTACTTAAATTTGATGAACAAAACGACTTACGTATTTTAAACATGCTAACCTTTAGCCCGGTAAGCAAATTAAAAAAAAAAAACGCAATATGTAGGCTACACGAGAACGGAGACGTCGAGTAACCAAAACAAATGCGTTAAACAAATTCGTACACGTTATTTATCAATTTAACTCTAGAATTAAAGGATATACAACGAGAAACAACGTTTGACAACCTTTAAACAGTTTTAATAACTATCTCAAAAATTGTCGCTCTGATGCAAACAACTGATGAGTTATCTACTTAAATTTGATGAACAAAACGACTTACGTATTTTAAACATGCTAACCTTTAGCCCGGTAAGCAAATTAAAAAAAAAACGCAATATGTAGGCTACACGAGAACGGAGACGTCGAGTAACCAAAACAAATGCGTTAAACAAATTCGTACACGTTATTTATCAATTTAACTCTAGAATTAAAGGATATACAACGAGAAACAACGTTTGACAACTTTTAAACAGTTTTAATAACTATCTCAAAAATTATCGCTCTGATGCAAACAACTGATGAGTTATCTACTTAAATTTGATGAACAAAACGACTTACGTATTTTAAACATGCTAACCTTTAGCCAGGTAAGCAAATTAAAAAAAAAAACGCAATATGTAGGCTACACGAGAACGGAGACGTCGAGTAACCAAAACAAATGCGTTTAAACAAATTCGTACACGTTATTTATCATTTAACTCTAGAATTAAAGGATATACAACGAGAAACAACGTTTGACAACCTTTAAACAGTTTTAATAACTATCTCAAAAATTATCGCTCTGATGCAAACAACTGATGAGTTATCTACTTAAATATGATGAACAAAACGACTTACGTATTTTAAACATGCTAACCTTTAGCCAGGTAAGCAAATTAAAAAAAAAACGCAATATGTAGGCTACACGAGAACGGAGACGTCGAGTAACCAAAACAAATGCGTTAAACAAATTCGTACACGTTATTTATCAATTTAACTCTAGAATTAAAGGATATACAACGAGAAACAACGTTTGACAACCATTAAACAATTTTAATAACTATCTCAAAAATTGTCGCTCTGATGCAAACAACTGCTGAGTTATCTACTCAAATTTGTTGAACAAAACGACTTACGTATTTTAAGCATGCTAACCTTTAGCCCGGTAAGCAAATTAAAAAAAAAAACGCAATATGTAGGCTACACGAGAACGGAGACGTCGAGTAACCAAAACAAATGCGTTAAACAAATTCGTACACGTTATTTATCAATTTAACTCTAGAATTAAAGGATATACAACGAGAAACAACGTTTGACAACCTTTAAACAATTTTAATAACTATCTCAAAAATTATCGCTCTGATGCAAACAACTGATGAGTTATCTACTTAAATATGATGAACAAAACGACTTACGTATTTTAAACATGCTAACCTTTAGCCAGGTAAGCAAATTAAAAAAAAAAACGCAATATGTAGGCTACACGAGAACGGAGACGTCGAGTAACCAAAACAAATGCGTTAAACAAATTCGTACACGTTATTTATCAATTTAACTCTAGAATTAAAGGATATACAACGAGAAACAACGTTTGACAACTTTTAAACAGTTTTAATAACTATCTCAAAAATTATCGCTCTGATGCAAACAACTGATGAGTTATCTACTTAAATATGATGAACAAAACGACTTACGTATTATAAACATGCTAACCTTTAGCCAGGTAAGCAAATTAAAAAAAAAACGCAATATGTAGGCTACACGAGAACGGAGACGTCGAGTAACCAAAACAAATGCGTTAAACAAATTCGTACACGTTATTTATCAATTTAACTCTAGAATTAAAGGATATACAACGAGAAACAACGTTTGACAACCTTTAAACAATTTTAATAACTATCTCAAAAATTGTCGCTCTCATGCAAACAACTGATGAGTTATCTACTTAAATATGATGAACAAAACGACTTACGTATTTTAAACATGCTAACCTTTAGCCAGGTAAGCAAATTAAAAAAAAAAACGCAATATGTAGGCTACACGAGAACGGAGACGTCGAGTAACCAAAACAAATGCGTTAAACAAATTCGTACACGTTATTTATCAATTTAACTCTAGAATTAAAGGATATGCAACGAGAAACAACGTTTGACAACCTTTAAACAGTTTTAATAACTATCTCAAAAATTATCGCTCTGATGCAAACAACTGATGAGTTATCTACTTAAATATGATGAACAAAACGACTTACGTATTTTAAACATGCTAACCTTTAGCCAGGTAAGCAAATTAAAAAAAAAACGCAATATGTAGGCTACACGAGAACGGAGACGTCGAGTAACCAAAACAAATGCGTTAAACAAATTCGTACACGTTATTTATCAATTTAACTCTAGAATTAAAGGATATACAACGAGAAACAACGTTTGACAACTTTTAAACAGTTTTAATAACTATCTCAAAAATTATCGCTCTGATGCAAACAACTGATGAGTTATCTACTTAAATTTGATGAACAAAACGACTTACGTATTTTAAACATGCTAACCTTTAGCCAGGTAAGCAAATTAAAAAAAAAACGCAATATGTAGGCTACACGAGAACGGAGACGTCGAGTAACCAAAACAAATGCGTTAAACAAATTCGTACACGTTATTTATCAATTTAACTCTAGAATTAAAGGATATACAACGAGAAACAACGTTTGACAACTTTTTAAACAGTTTTAATAACTATCTCAAAAATTATCGCTCTGATGCAAACAACTGATGAGTTATCTACTTAAATTTGATGAACAAAACGACTTACGTATTTTAAACATGCTAACCTTTAGCCCGGTAAGCAAATTAAAAAAAAAAACGCAATATGTAGGCTAGACGAGAACGGAGACGTCGAGTAACCAAAACAAATGCGTTAAACAAATTCGTACACGTTATTTATCAATTTAACTCTAGAATTAAAGGATATACAACGAGAAACAACGTTTGACAACTTTTAAACAGTTTTAATAACTATCTCAAAAATTATCGCTCTGATGCAAACAACTGATGAGTTATCTACTTAAATTTGATGAACAAAACGACTTACGTATTTTAAACATGCTAACCTTTAGCCAGGTAAGCAAATTAAAAAAAAAACGCAATATGTAGGCTACACGAGAACTGAGACGTCGAGTAACCAAAACAAATGCGTTAAACAAATTCGTACACGTTATTTATCAATTTAACTCTAGAATTAAAGGATATACAACGAGAAACAACGTTTGACAACCTTTAAACAGTTTTAATAACTATCTCAAAAATTGTCGCTCTGATGCAAACAACTGATGAGTTATCTACTTAAATTTGATGAACAAAACGACTTACGTATTTTAAACATGCTAACCTTTAGCCAGGTAAGCAAATTAAAAAAAAAACGCAATATGTAGGCTACACGAGAACGGAGACGTCGAGTAACCAAAACAAATGCGTTAAACAAATTCGTGCACGTTATTTATCAATTTAACTCTAGAATTAAAGGATATACAACGAGAAACAACGTTTGACAACCTTTAAACAGTTTTAATAACTATCTCAAAAATTATCGCTCTGATGCAAACAACTGATGAGTTATCTACTTAAATATGATGAACAAAACGACTTACGTATTTTAAACATGCTAACCTTTAGCCAGGTAAGCAAATTAAAAAAAAAACGCAATATGTAGGCTACACGAGAACGGAGACGTCGAGTAACCAAAACAAATGCGTTAAACAAATTCGTACCGTTATTTATCAATTTAACTCTAGAATTAAAGGATATACAACGAGAAACAACGTTTGACAACTTTTAAACAGTTTTAATAACTATCTCAAAAATTATCGCTCTGATGCAAACAACTGATGAGTTATCTACTTAAATTTGATGAACAAAACGACTTACGTATTTTAAACATGCTAACCTTTAGCCAGGTAAGCAAATTAAAAAAAAAACGCAATATGTAGGCTACACGAGAACGGAGACGTCGAGTAACCAAAACAAATGCGTTAAACAAATTCGTACACGTTATTTATCAATTTAACTCTAGAATTAAAGGATATACAACGAGAAACAACGTTTGACAACCTTTAAACAGTTTTAATAACTATCTCAAAAATTATCGCTCTGATGCAAACAACTGATGAGTTATCTACTTAAATTTGATGAACAAAACGACTTACGTATTTTAAACATGCTAACCTTTAGCCCGGTAAGCAAATTAAAAAAAAAACGCAATATGTAGGCTACACGAGAACGGAGAGGTCGAGTAACCAAAACAAATACGTTAAACAAATTCGTACACGTTATTTATCAATTTAACTCTAGGATTAAAAGATATACAACGAGAAACAACGTTTGACAACCTTTAAACAGTTTTAATAACTATCTCAAAAATTATCGCTCTGATGCAAACAACTGATGAGTTATCGACTTAAATATGATGAACAAAACGACTTACGTATTTTAAACATGCTAACCTTTAGCCCGGTAAGCAAATTAAAAAAAAAACGCAATATGTAGGCTACACGAGAACGGAGACGTCGAGTAACCAAAACAAATGCGCTAAACAAATTCGTACACGTTATTTATCAATTTAACTCTAGAATTAAAGGATATACAACGAGAAACAACGTTTGACAACCTTTAAACAGTTTTAATAACTATCTCAAAAATTGTCGCTCTGATGCAAACAACTGATGAGTTATCTACTTAAATTTGATGAACAAAACGACTTACGTATTTTAAACATGCTAACCTTTAGCCCGGTAAGCAAATTAAAAAAAAAACGCAATATGTAGGCTACACGAGAACGGAGACGTCGAGTAACCAAAACAAATACGTTAAACAAATTCGTACACGTTATTTATCAATTTAACTCTAGAATTAAAGGATATACAACGAGAAACAACGTTTGACAACCTTTAAACAGTTTTAATAACTATCTCAAAAATTATCGCTCTGATGCAAACAACTGATGAGTTATCTACTTAAATATGATGAACAAAACGACTTACGTATTTTAAACATGCTAGCCTTTAGTCCGGTAAGCAAATTAAAAAAAAAACGCAATATGTAGGCTACACGAGAACGGAGACGTCGAGTAACCAAAACAAATGCGTTAAACAAATTCGTACACGCTATTTATCAATTTAACTCTAGAATTAAAGGATATACAACGAGAAACAACGTTTGACAACCTTTAAACAGTTTTAATAACTATCTCAAAAATTATCGCTCTGATGCAAACAACTGATGAGTTATCTACTTAAATTTGATGAACAAAACGACTTACGTATTTTAAACATGCTAACCTCTAGCCCGGTAAGCAAATTAAAAAAAAAAACGCAATATGTAGGCTACACGAGAACGGAGACGTCGAGTAACCAAAACAAATGCGTTAAACAAATTCGTACACGTTATTTATCAATTTAACTCTAGAATTAAAGGATATACAACGAGAAACAACGTTTGACAACCTTTAAACAGTTTTAATAACTATCTCAAAAATTATCGCTCTGATGCAAACAACTGATGAGTTATCTACTTAAATATGATGAACAAAACGACTTACGTATTTTAAACATGCTAACCTTTAGCCAGGTAAGCAAATTAAAAAAAAAACGCAATATGTAGGCTACACGAGAACGGAGACGTCGAGTAACCAAAACAAATGCGTTAAACAAATTCGTACACGTTATTTATCAATTTAACTCTAGAATTAAAGGATATACAACGAGAAACAACGTTTGACAACCTTTAAACAGTTTTAATAACTATCTCAAAAATTGTCGCTCTGATGCAAACAACTGATGAGTTATCTACTTAAATTTGATGAACAAAACGACTTACGTATTTTAAACATGCTAACCTTTAGCCCGGTAAGCAAATTAAAAAAAAAACGCAATATGTAGGCTACACGAGAACGGAGACGTCGAGTAACCAAAACAAATGCGTTAAACAAATTCGTACACGTTATTTATCAATTTAACTCTAGAATTAAAGGATATACAACGAGAAACAACGTTTGACAACCTTTAAACAGTTTTAATAACTATCTCAAAAATTATCGCTCTGATGCAAACAACTGATGAGTTATCTACTTAAATATGATGAACAAAACGACTTACGTATTTTAAACATGCTAACCTTTAGCCCGGTAAGCAAATTAAAAAAAAAAAGCAATATGTAGGCTACACGAGAACGGAGACGTCGAGTAACCAAAACAAATGCGTTAAACAAATTCGTACACGTTATTTATCAATTTAACTCTAGAATTAAAGGATATACAACGAGAAACAACGTTTGACAACCTTTAAACAGTTTTAATAACTATCTCAAAAATTATCGCTCTGATGCAAACAACTGATGAGTTATCTACTTAAATTTGATGAACAAAACGACTTACGTATTTTAAACATGCTAACCTTTAGCCCGGTAAGCAAATTAAAAAAAAAACGCAATATGTAGGCTACACGAGAACGGAGACGTCGAGTAACCAATACAAATACGTTAAACAAATTCGTACACGTTATTTATCAATTTAACTCTAGGATTAAAGGATATACAACGAGAAACAACGTTTGACAACCTTTAAACAGTTTTAATAACTATCTCAAAAATTATCGCTCTGATGCAAACAACTGATGAGTTATCTACTTAAATATGATGAACAAAACGACTTACGTATTTTAAACATGCTAACCTTTAGCCCGGTAAGCAAATTAAAAAAAAAACGCAATATGTAGGCTACACGAGAACGGAGACGTCGAGTAACCAAAACAAATGCGTTAAACAAATTCGTACACGTTATTTATCAATTTAACTCTAGAATTAAAGGATATACAACGAGAAACAACGTTTGACAACCTTTAAACAGTTTTAATAACTATCTCAAAAATTGTCGCTCTGATGCAAACAACTGATGAGTTATCTACTTAAATTTGATGAACAAAACGACTTACGTATTTTAAACATGCTAACCTTTAGCCCGGTAAGCAAATTAAAAAAAAAACGCAATATGTAGGCTACACGAGAACGGAGACGTCGAGTAACCAAAACAAATGCGTTAAACAAATTCGTACACGTTATTTATCAATTTAACTCTAGAATTAAAGGATATACAACGAGAAACAACGTTTGACAACCTTTAAACAATTTTAATAACTATCTCAAAAATTATCGCTCTGATGCAAACAACTGATGAGTTATCTACTTAAATTTGATGAACAAAACGACTTACGTATTTTAAACATGCTAACCTTTAGCCCGGTAAGCAAATTAAAAAAAAAACGCAATATGTAGGCTACACGAGAACGGAGACGTCGAGTAACCAAAACAAATGCGTTAAACAAATTCGTACACGTTATTTATCAATTTAACTCTAGAATTAAAGGATATACAACGAGAAACAACGTTTGACAACCTTTAAACATTTTTAATAACTATCTCAAAAATTATCGCTCTGATGCAAACAACTGATGAGTTATCTACTTAAATTTGATGAACAAAACGACTTACGTATTTTAAACATGCTAACCTTTAGCCCGGTAAGCAAATTAAAAAAAAAACGCAATATGTAGGCTACACGAGAACGGAGACGTCGAGTAACCAAAACAAATACGTTAAACAAATTCGTACACGTTATTTATCAATTTAACTCTAGGATTAAAGGATATACAACGAGAAACAACGTTTGACAACCTTTAAACAGTTTTAATAACTATCTCAAAAATTATCGCTCTGATGCAAACAACTGATGAGTTATCTACTTAAATATGATGAACAAAACGACTTACGTATTTTAAACATGCTAACCTTTAGCCCGGTAAGCAAATTAAAAAAAAAACGCAATATGTAGGCTACACGAGAACGGAGACGTCGAGTAACCAAAACAAATGCGTCAAACAAATTCGTACACGTTATTTATCAATTTAACTCTAGAATTAAAGGATATACAACGAGAAACAACGTTTGACAACCTTTAAACAATTTTAATAACTATCTCAAAAATTATCGCTCTGATGCAAACAACTGATGAGTTATCTACTTAAATTTGATGAACAAAACGACTTACGTATTTTAAACATGCTAACCTTTAGCCCGGTAAGCAAATTAAAAAAAAAACGCAATATGTAGGCTACACGAGAACGGAGACGTCGAGTAACCAAAACAAATGCGTTAAACAAATTCGTACACGTTATTTATCAATTTAACTCTAGAATTAAAGGATATACAACGAGAAACAACGTTTGACAACTTTTAAACAGTTTTAATAACTATCTCAAAAATTATCGCTCTGATGCGAACAACTGATGAGTTATCTACTTAAATTTGATGAACAAAACGACTTACGTATTTTAAACATGCTAACCTTTAGCCCGGTAAGCAAATTAAAAAAAAACGCAATATGTAGGCTACACGAGAACGGAGACGTCGAGTAACCAAAACAAATGCGTTAAACAAATTCGTACACGTTATTTATCAATTTAACTCTAGAATTAAAGGATATACAACGAGAAACAACGTTTGACAACCTTTAAACAGTTTTAATAACTATCTCAAAAATTATCGCTCTGATGCAAACAACTGATGAGTTATCTACTTAAATATGATGAACAAAACGACTTACGTATTTTAAACATGCTAACCTTTAGCCAGGTAAGCAAATTAAAAAAAAAACGCAATATGTAGGCTACACGAGAACGGAGACGTCGAGTAACCAAAACAAATGCGTTAAACAAATTCGTACACGTTATTTATCAATTTAACTCTAGAATTAAAGGATATACAACGAGAAACAACGTTTGACAACCTTTAAACAATTTTAATAACTATCTCAAAAATTGTCGCTCTGATGCAAACAACTGCTGAGTTATCTACTCAAATTTGTTGAACAAAACGACTTACGTATTTTAAACATGCTAACCTTTAGCCCGGTAAGCAAATTAAAAAAAAACGCAATATGTAGGCTACACGAGAACGGAGACGTCGAGTAACCAAAACAAATGCGTTAAACAAATTCGTACACGTTATTTATCAATTTAACTCTAGAATTAAAGGATATACAACGAGAAACAACGTTTGACAACCTTTAAACAGTTTTAATAACTATCTCAAAAATTGTCGCTCTGATGCAAACAACTGATGAGTTATCTACTTAAATTTGATGAACAAAACGACTTACGTATTTTAAACATGCTAACCTTTAGCCCGGTAAGCAAATTAAAAAAAAAACGCAATATGTAGGCTACACGAGAACGGGGACGTCGAGTAACCAACACAAATGAGTTAAACAAATTCGTACACGTTATTTATCAATTTAACTCTAGAATTAAAGGATATACAACGAGAAACAACGTTTGACAACCTTTAAACAGTTTTAATAACTATCTCAAAAATTATCGCTCTGATGCAAACAACTGATGAGTTATCTACTTAAATATGATGAACAAAACGACTTACGTATTTTAAACATGCTAACCTTTAGCCCGGTAAGCAAATTAAAAAAAAAAAGCAATATGTAGGCTACACGAGAACGGAGACGTCGAGTAACCAAAACAAATGCGTTAAACAAATTCGTACACGTTATTTATCAATTTAACTCTAGAAATAAAGGATATACAACGAGAAACAACGTTTGACAACCTTTAAACAGTTTTAATAACTATCTCAAAAATTATCGCTCTGATGCAAACAACTGATGCGTTATCTACTTAAATATGATGAACAAAACGACCTACGTATTTTAAACATGCTAACCTTTAGCCAGGTAAGCAAATTAAAAAAAAAACGCAATATGTAGGCTACACGAGAACGGAGACGTCGAGTAACCAAAACAAATGCGTTAAACAAATTCGTACACGTTATTTATCAATTTAACTCTAGAATTAAAGTATATACAACGAGAAACAACGTTTGACAACCTTTAAACAGTTTTAATAACTATCTCAAAAATTATCGCTCTGATGCAAACAACTGATGAGTTATCTACTTAAATATGATGAACAAAACGACTTACGTATTTTAAACATGCTAACCTTTAGCCAGGTAAGCAAATTAAAAAAAAAACGCAATATGTAGGCTACACGAGAACGGAGACGTCGAGTAACCAAAACAAATGCGTTAAACAAATTCGTACACGTTATTTATCAATTTAACTCTAGAATTAAAGTATATACAACGAGAAACAACGTTTGACAACCTTTAAACAGTTTTAATAACTATCTCAAAAATTATCGCTCTGATGCAAACAACTGATGAGTTATCTACTTAAATATGATGAACAAAACGACTTACGTATTTTAAACATGCTAACCTTTAGCCAGGTAAGCAAATTAAAAAAAAAAACGCAATATGTAGGCTACACGAGAACGGAGACGTCGAGTAACCAAAACAAATGCGTTAAACAAATTCGTACACGTTATTTATCAATTTAACTCTAGAATTAAAGGATATACAACGAGAAACAACGTTTGACAACCTTTAAACAGTTTTAATAACTATCTCAAAAATTATCGCTCTGATGCAAACAACTGCTGAGTTATCTACTCAAATTTGTTGAACAAAACGACTTACGTATTTTAAACATGCTAACCTTTAGCCCGGTAAGCAAATTAAAAAAAAAAACGCAATATGTAGGCTACACGAGAACGGAGACGTCGAGTAACCAAAACAAATGCGTTAAACAAATTCGTACACGTTATTTATCAATTTAACTCTAGAATTAAAGGATATACAACGAGAAACAACGTTTGACAACTTTTAAACAGTTTTAATAACTATCTCAAAAATTATCGCTCTGATGCAAACAACTGATGAGTTATCTACTTAAACTTGATGAACAAAACGACTTACGTATTTTAAACATGCTAACCTTTAGCCCGGTAAGCAAATTAAAAAAAAAACGCAATATGTAGGCTACACGAGAACGGAGACGTCGAGTAACCAAAACAAATGCGTTAAACAAATTCGTACACGTTATTTATCAATTTAACTCTAGAATTAAAGGATATATAACGAGAAACAACGTTTGACAACTTTTAAACAGTTTTAATAACTATCTCAAAAATTATCGCTCTGATGCAAACAACTGATGAGTTATCTACTTAAATTTGATGAACAAAACGACTTACGTATTTTAAACATGCTAACCTTTAGCCAGGTAAGCAAATTAAAAAAAAAACGCAATATGTAGGCTACACGAGAACGGAGACGTCGAGTAACCAAAACAAATGCGTTAAACAAATTCGTACACGTTATTTATCAATTTAACTCTAGAATTAAAGGATATACAACGAGAAACAACGTTTGACAACTTTTAAACAGTTTTAATAACTATCTCAAAAATTATCGCTCTGATGCAAACAACTGATGAGTTATCTACTTAAATTTGATGAACAAAACGACTTACGTATTTTAAACATGCTAACCTTTAGCCAGGTAAGCAAATTAAAAAAAAAAACGCAATATGTAGGCTACACGAGAACGGAGACGTCGAGTAACCAAAACAAATGCGTTAAACAAATTCGTACACGTTATTTATCAATTTAACTCTAGAATTAAAGGATATACAACGAGAAACAACGTTTGACAACCTTTAAACAGTTTTAATAACTATCTCAAAAATTATCGCTCTGATGCAAACAACTGATGAGTTATCTACTTAAATATGATGAACAAAACGACTTACGTATTTTAAACATGCCAACCTTTAGCCAGGTAAGCAAATTAAAAAAAAAACGCAATATGTAGGCTACACGAGAACGGAGACGTCGAGTAACCAAAACAAATGCGTTAAACAAATTCGTACACGTTATTTATCAATTTAACTCTAGAATTAAAGGATATACAACGAGAAACAACGTTTGACAACCTTTAAACAATTTTAATAACTATCTCAAAAATTGTCGCTCTGATGCAAACAACTGATGAGTTATCTACTTAAATTTGATGAACAAAACGACTTACGTATTTTAAACATGCTAACCTTTAGCCCGGTAAGCAAATTAAAAAAAAAAACGCAATATGTAGGCTACACGAGAACGGAGACGTCGAGTAACCAAAACAAATGCGTTAAACAAATTCGTACACGTTATTTATCAATTTAACTCTAGAATTAAAGGATATACAACGAGAAACAACGTTTGACAACCTTTAAACTGTTTTAATAACTATCTCAAAAATTATCGCTCTAATGCCAACAACTGATGAGTTATCTACTTAAATATGATGAACAAAACGACTTACGTATTTTAAGCATGCTAACCTTTAGCCCGGTAAGCAAATTAAAAAAAAAAACGCAATATGTAGGCTACTCGAGAACGGAGACGTCGAGTAACCAAAACAAATGCGTTAAACAAATTCGTACACGTTATTTATCAATTTAACTCTAGAATTAAAGGATATACAACGAGAAACAACGTTTGACAACCTTTAAACAATTTTAATAACTATCTCAAAAATTATCGCTCTGATGCAAACAACTGCTGAGTTATCTACTCAAATTTGTTGAACAAAACGACTTACGTATTTTAAACATGCTAACCTTTAGCCCGGTAAGCAAATTAAAAAAAAAAAACGCAATATGTAGGCTACACGAGAACGGAGACGTCGAGTAACCAAAACAAATGCGTTAAACAAATTCGTACACGTTATTTATCAATTTAACTCTAGAATTAAAGGATATACAACGAGAAACAACGTTTGACAACCTTTAAACAGTTTTAATAACTATCTCAAAAATTATCGCTCTGATGCAAACAACTGATGAGTTATCTACTTAAATTTGATGAACAAAACGACTTACGTATTTTAAACATGCTAACCTTTAGCCCGGTAAGCAAATTAAAAAAAAAACGCAATATGTAGGCTACACGAGAACGGAGACGTCGAGTAACCAAAACAAATGCGTTAAACAAATTCGTACACGTTATTTATCAATTTAACTCAAGAATTAAAGGATATACAACGAGAAACAACGTTTGACAACCTTTAAACAGTTTTAATAACTATCTCAAAAATTATCGCTCTGATGCAAACAACTGATGAGTTATCTACTTAAATTTGATGAACAAAACGACTTACGTATTTTAAACGTGCTAACCTTTAGCCCGGTAAGCAAATTAAAAAAAAAACGCAATATGTAGGCTACACGAGAACGGAGACGTCGAGTAACCAAAACAAATGCGTTAAACAAATTCGTACACGTTATTTATCAATTTAACTCTAGAATTAAAGGATATACAACGAGAAACAACGTTTGACAACCTTTAAACAGTTTTAATAACTATCTCAAAAATTGTCGCTCTGATGCAAACAACTGATGAGTTATCTACTTAAATTTGATGAACAAAACGACTTACGTATTTTAAACATGCTAACTTTTAGCCCGGTAAGCAAATTAAAAAAAAAACGCAATATGTAGGCTACACGAGAACGGAGACGTCGAGTAACCAAAACAAATGCGTTAAACAAATTTGTACACATTATTTATCAATTTAACTCTAGAATTAAAGGATATACAACGAGAAACAACGTTTGACAACCTTTAAACAGTTTTAATAACTATCTCAAAAATTATCGCTCTGATGCAAACAACTGATGAGTTATCTACTTAAATTTGATGAACAAAACGACTTACGTATTTTAAACATGCTAACCTTTAGCCCGGTAAGCAAATTAAAAAAAAAATGCAATATGTAGGCTACACGAGAACGGAGACGTCGAGTAACCAAAACAAATGCGTCAAACAAATTCGTACACGTTATTTATCAATTTAACTCTAGAATTAAAGGATATACAACGAGAAACAACGTTTGACAACCTTTAAACAGTTTTAATAACTATCTCAAAAATTATCGCTCTGATGCAAACAACTGATGAGTTATCTACTTAAATTTGATGAACAAAACGACTTACGTATTTTAAACATGCTAACCTTTAGCCCGGTAAGCAAATTAAAAAAAAAACGCAATATGTAGGCTACACGAGAACGGAGACGTCGAGTAACCAAAACAAATGCGTTAAACAAATTCGTACACGTTATTTATCAATTTAACTCTAGAATTAAAGGATATACAACGAGAAACAACGATTGACAACCTTTAAACAGTTTTAATAACTATCTCAAAAATTATCGCTCTGATGCAAACAACTGATGAGTTATCTACTTAAATTTGATGAACAAAACGACTTACGTATTTTAAACATGCTAACCTTTAGCCCGGTAAACAAATTAAAAAAAAAAACGCAATATGTAGGCTATACGAGAACGGAGACGTCGAGTAACCAAAACAAATGCGTTAAACAAATTCGTACACGTTATTTATCAATTTAACTCTAGAATTAAAGGATATACAACGAGAAACAACGTTTGACAACCTTTAAACAGTTTTAATAACTATCTCAAAAATTATCGCTCTGATGCAAACAACTGATGAGTTATCTACTCAAATTTGTTGAACAAAACGACTTACGTATTTTAAACATGCTAACCTTTAGCCCGGTAAGCAAATTAAAAAAAAAACGCAATATGTAGGCTACACGAGAACGGAGACGTCGAGTAACCAAAACAAATGCGTTAAACAAATTCGTACACGTTATTTATCAATTTAACTCTAGAATTAAAGTATATACAACGAGAAACAACGTTTGACAACCTTTAAACAGTTTTAATAACTATCTCAAAAATTGTCGCTCTGATGCAAACAACTGATGAGTTATCTACTTAAATATGATGAACAAAACGACTTACGTATTTTAAACATGCTAACCTTTAGCCCGGTAAGCAAATTAAAAAAAAACGCAATATGTAGGCTACACGAGAACGGAGACGTCGAGTAACCAAAACAAATGCGTTAAACAAATTCGTACACGTTATTTATCAATTTAACTCTAGAATTAAAGGATATACAACGAGAAACAACGTTTGACAACCTTTAAACAGTTTTAATAACTATCTCAAAAATTATCGCTCTGATGCAAACAACTGATGAGTTATCTACTCAAATTTGTTGAACAAAACGACTTACGTATTTTAAACATGCTAACCTTTAGCCCGGTAAGCAAATTAAAAAAAAAACGCAATATGTAGGCTACACGAGAACGGAGACGTCGAGTAACCAAAACAAATGCGATAAACAAATTCGTACACTTTATTTATCAATTTAACTCTAGAATTAAAGGATATACAACGAGAAAAAACGTTTGACAACCTTTAAACAGTTTTAATAACTATCTCAAAAATTATCGCTCTGATGCAAACAACTGATGAGTTATCTACTTAAATATGATGAACAAAACGACTTACGTATTTTAAACATGCTAACCTTTAGCCAGGTAAGCAAATTAAAAAAAAAACGCAATATGTAGGCTACACGAGAACGGAGACGTCGAGTAACCAAAACAAATGCGTTAAACAAATTCGTACACGTTATTTATCAATTTAACTCTAGAATTAAAGGATATACAACGAGAAACAACGTTTGACAACCTTTAAACAATTTTAATAACTATCTCAAAAATTGTCGCTCTGATGCAAACAACTGCTGAGTTATCTATTCAATTTGTTGAACAAAACGACTTACGTATTTTAAACATGCTAACCTTTAACCCGGTAAGCAAATTAAAAAAAAAACGCAATATGTAGGCTACACGAGAACGGAGACGTCGAGTAACCAAAACAAATGCGTTAAACAAATTCGTACACGTTATTTATCAATTTAACTCTAGAATTAAAGGATATACAACGAGAAACAACGTTTGACAACCTTTAAACAGTTTTAATAACTATCTCAAAAATTGTCGCTCTCATGCAAACAACTGCTGAGTTATCTACTCAAATTTGTTGAACAAAACGACTTACGTATTTTAAACATGCTAACCTTTAGCCCGGTAAGCAAATTAAAAAAAAAACGCAATATGTAGGCTACACGAGAACGGAGACGTCGAGTAACCAAAACAAATGCGTTAAACAAATTCGTACACGTTATTTATCAATTTAACTCTAGAATTAAAGGATATACAACGAGAAACAACGTTTGACAACCTTTAAACAGTTTTAATAACTATCTCAAAAATTATCGCTCTGATGCAAACAACTGATGAGTTATCTACTTAAATATGATGAACAAAACGACTTACGTATTTTAAACATGCTAACCTTTAGCCAGGTAAGCAAATTAAAAAAAAAACGCAATATGTACGCTACACGAGAACGGAGACGTCGAGTAACCAAAACAAATGCGTTAAACAAATTCGTACACGTTATTTATCAATTTAACTCTAGAATTAAAGGATATACAACGAGAAACAACGTTTGACAACCTTTAAACAGTTTTAATAACTATCTCAAAAATTATCGCTCTGATGCAAACAACTGATGAGTTATCTACTTAAATATGATGAACAAAACGACTTACGTATTTTAAACATGCTAACCTTTAGCCAGGTAAGCAAATTAAAAAAAAAACGCAATATGTAGGCTACACGAGAACGGAGACGTCGAGTAACCAAAACAAATGCGTTAAACAAATTCGTACACGTTATTTATCAATTTAACTCTAGAATTAAAGGATATACAACGAGAAACAACGTTTGACAACCTTTAAACAGTTTTAATAACTATCTCAAAAATTATCGCTCTGATGCAAACAACTGATGAGTTATCTACTTAAATATGATGAACAAAACGACTTACGTATTTTAAACATGCTAACCTTTAGCCAGGTAAGCAAATTAAAAAAAAAACGCAATATGTAGGCTACACGAGAACGGAGACGTCGAGTAACCAAAACAAATGCGTTAAACAAATTCGTACACGTTATTTATCAATTTAACTGTAGAATTAAAGGATATACAACGAGAAACAACGTTTGACAACCTTTAAACAGTTTTAATAACTATCTCAAAAATTGTCGCTCTGATGCAAACAACTGCTGAGTTATCTACTCAAATTTGTTGAACAAAACGACTTACGTATTTTAAACATGCTAACCTTTAGCCCGGTAAGCAAATTAAAAAAAAACGCAATATGTAGGCTACACGAGAACGGAGACGTCGAGTAACCAAAACAAATGCGTTAAACAAATTCGTACACGTTATTTATCAATTTAACTCTAGAATTAAAGGATATACAACGAGAAACAACGTTTGACAACCTTTAAACAGTTTTAATAACTATCTCAAAAATTATCGCTCTGATGCAAACAACTGATGAGTTATCTACTTAAATATGATGAACAAAACGACTTACGTATTTTAAACATGCTAACCTTTAGCCAGGTAAGCAAATTAAAAAAAAAACGCAATATGTAGGCTACACGAGAACGGAGACGTCGAGTAACCAAAACAAATGCGTTAAACAAATTCGTACACGTTATTTATCAATTTAACTCTAGAATTAAAGGATATACAACGAGAAACAACGTTTGACAACCTTTAAACAATTTTAATAACTATCTCAAAAATTGTCGCTCTGATGCAAACAACTGCTGAGTTATCTACTCAAATTTGTTGAACAAAACGACTTACGTATTTTAAACATGCTAACCTTTAGCCCGGTAAGCAAATTAAAAAAAAACGCAATATGTAGGCTACACGAGAACGGAGACGTCGAGTAACCAAAACAAATGCGTTAAACAAATTCGTACACGTTATTTATCAATTTAACTCTAGAATTAAAGGATATACAACGAGAAACAACGTTTGACAACCTTTAAACAGTTTTAATAACTATCTCAAAAATTGTCGCTCTGATGCAAACAACTGATGAGTTATCTACTTAAATTTGATGAACAAAACGACTTACGTATTTTAAACATGCTAACCTTTAGCCCGGTAAGCAAATTAAAAAAAAAACGCAATATGTAGGCTACACGAGAACGGAGACGTCGAGTAACCAAAACAAATGCGTTAAACAAATTCGTACACGTTATTTATCAATTTAACTCTAGAATTAAAGGATATACAACGAGAAACAACGTTTGACAACCTTTAAACAGTTTTAATAACTATCTCAAAAATTATCGCTCTGATGCAAACAACTGATGAGTTATCTACTTAAATATGATGAACAAAACGACTTACGTATTTTAAGCATGCTAACCTTTAGCCCGGTAAGCAAATTAAAAAAAAAACGCAATATGTAGGCTACACGAGAACGGAGACGTCGAGTAACCAAAACAAATGCGTTAAACAAATTCGTACACGTTATTTATCAATTTAACTCTAGAATTAAAGGATATACAACGAGAAACAACGTTTGACAACCTTTAAACAATTTTAATAACTATCTCAAAAATTATCGCTCTGATGCAAACAACTGATGAGTTATCTACTTAAATTTGATGAACAAAACGACTTACGTATTTTAAACATGCTAACCTTTAGCCCGGTAAGCAAATTAAAAAAAAACGCAATATGTAGGCTACACGAGAACGGAGACGTCGAGTAACCAAAACAAATGCGTTAAACAAATTCGTACACGTTATTTATCAACTTAACTCTAGAATTAAAGGATATACAACGAGAAACAACGTTTGACAACCTTTAAACAGTTTTAATAACTATCTCAAAAATTATCGCTCTGATGCAAACAACTGATGAGTTATCTACTTAAATATGATGAACAAAACGACTTACGTATTTTAAACATGCTAACCTTTAGCCAGGTAAGCAAATTAAAAAAAAACGCAATATGTAGGCTACACGAGAACGGAGACGTCGAGTAACCAAAACAAATGCGTTAAACAAATTCGTACACGTTATTTATCAATTTAACTCTAGAATTAAAGTATATACAACGAGAAACAACGTTTGACAACCTTTAAACAGTTTTAATAACTATCTCAAAAATTGTCGCTCTGATGCAAACAACTGCTGAGTTATCTACTCAAATTTGTTGAACAAAACGACTTACGTATTTTAAACATGCTAACCTTTAGCCCGGTAAGCAAATTAAAAAAAAAACGCAATATGTAGGCTACACGAGAACGGAGACGTCGAGTAACCAAAACAAATGCGTTAAACAAATTCGTACACGTTATTTATCAATTTAACTCTAGAATTAAAGGATATACAACGAGAAACAACGTTTGACAACCTTTAAACAGTTTTAATAACTATCTCAAAAATTATCGCTCTGATGCAAACAACTGATGAGTTATCTACTTAAATATGATGAACAAAACGACTTACGTATTTTAAACATGCTAACCTTTAGCCAGGTAAGCAAATTAAAAAAAAAACGCAATATGTAGGCTACACGAGAACGGAGACGTCGAGTAACCAAAACAAATGCGTTAAACAAATTCGTACACGTTATTTATCAATTTAACTCTAGAATTAAAGGATATACAACGAGAAACAACGTTTGACAACCTTTAAACAGTTTTAATAACTATCTCAAAAATTATCGCTCTGATGCAAACAACTGATGAGTTATCTACTTAAATATGATGAAAAAACGACTTACGTATTTTAAACATGCTAACCTTTAGCCAGGTAAGCAAATTAAAAAAAAAACGCAATATGTAGGCTACACGAGAACGGAGACGTCGAGTAACCAAAACAAATGCGTTAAACAAATTCGTACACGTTATTTATCAATTTAACTCTAGAATTAAAGGATATACAACGAGAAACAACGTTTGACAACCTTTAAACAGTTTTAATAACTATCTCAAAAATTATCGCTCTGATGCAAACAACTGATGAGTTATCTACTTAAATATGATGAACAAAACGACTTACGTATTTTAAACATGCTAACCTTTAGCCAGGTAAGCAAATTAAAAAAAAAACGCAATATGTAGGCTACACGAGAACGGAGACGTCGAGTAACCAAAACAAATGCGTTAAACAAATTCGTACACGTTATTTATCAATTTAACTCTAGAATTAAAGGATATACAACGAGAAACAACGTTTGACAACCTTTAAACAGTTTTAATAACTATCTCAAAAATTGTCGCTCTGATGCAAACAACTGCTGAGTTATCTACTCAAATTTGTTGAACAAAACGACTTACGTATTTTAAACATGCTAACCTTTAGCCCGGTAAGCAAATTAAAAAAAAAACGCAATATGTAGGCTACACGAGAACGGAGACGTCGAGTAACCAAAACAAATGCGTTAAACAAATTCGTGCACGTTATTTATCAATTTAACTCTAGAATTAAAGGATATACAACGAGAAACAACGTTTGACAACCTTTAAACAGTTTTAATAACTATCTCAAAAATTATCGCTCTGATGCAAACAACTGATGAGTTATCTACTTAAATATGATGAACAAAACGACTTACGTATTTTAAACATGCTAACCTTTAGCCAGGTAAGCAAATTAAAAAAAAAACGCAATATGTAGGCTACACGAGAACGGAGACGTCGAGTAACCAAAACAAATGCGTTAAACAAATTCGTACACGTTATTTATCAATTTAACTCTAGAATTAAAGGATATACAACGAGAAACAACGTTTGACAACCTTTAAACAATTTTAATAACTATCTCAAAAATTGTCGCTCTGATGCAAACAACTGATGAGTTATCTACTTAAATTTGATGAACAAAACGACTTACGTATTTTAAACATGCTAACCTTTAGCCCGGTAAGCAAATTAAAAAAAAACGCAATATGTAGGCTACACGAGAACGGAGACGTCGAGTAACCAAAACAAATGCGTTAAACAAATTCGTACACGTTATTTATCAATTTAACTCTAGAATTAAAGGATATACAACGAGAAACAACGTTTGACAACCTTTAAACAATTTTAATAACTATCTCAAAAATTATCGCTCTGATGCAAACAACTGATGAGTTATCTACTTAAATATGATGAACAAAACGACTTACGTATTTTAAACATGCTAACCTTTAGCCAGGTAAGCAAATTAAAAAAAAAACGCAATATGTAGGCTACACGAGAACGGAGACGTCGAGTAACCAAAACAAATGCGTTAAACAAATTCGTACACGTTATTTATCAATTTAACTCTAGAATTAAAGGATATACAACGAGAAACAACGTTTGACAACCTTTAAACAGTTTTAATAACTATCTCAAAAATTATCGCTCTGATGCAAACAACTGATGAGTTATCTACTTAAATATGATGAACAAAACGACTTACGTATTTTAAACATGCTAACCTTTAGCCAGGTAAGCAAATTAAAAAAAAAAGGCAATATGTAGGCTACACGAGAACGGAGACGTCGAGTAACCAAAACAAATGCGTTAAACAAATTCGTACACGTTATTTATCAATTTAACTCTAGAATTAAAGGATATACAACGAGAAACAACGTTTGACAACCTTTAAACAGTTTTAATAACTATCTCAAAAATTATCGCTCTGATGCAAACAACTGATGAGTTATCTACTTAAATATGATGAACAAAACGACTTACGTATTCTAAACATGCTAACCTTTAGCCAGGTAAGCAAATTAAAAAAAAAAAAAAATATGTAGGCTACACGAGAACGGAGACGTCGAGTAACCAAAACAAATGCGTTAAACAAATTCGTACACGTTATATATCAATTTAACTCTAGAATTAAAGGATATACAACGAGAAACAACGTTTGACAACCTTTAAACAATTTTAATAACTATCTCAAAAATTGTCGCTCTGATGCAAACAACTGCTGAGTTATCTACTCAAATTTGTTGAACAAAACGACTTACGTATTTTAAACATGCTAACCTTTAGCCCGGTAAGCAAATTAAAAAAAAAACGCAATATGTAGGCTACACGAGAACGGAGACGTCGAGTAACCAAAACAAATGCGTTAAACAAATTCGTACACGTTATTTATCAATTTAACTCTAGAATTAAAGGATATACAACGAGAAACAACGTTTGACAACCTTTAAACAGTTTTAATAACTATCTCAAAAATTGTCGCTCTGATGCAAACAACTGATGAGTTATCTACTTAAATTTGATGAACAAAACGACTTACGTATTTTAAACATGCTAACCTTTAGCCCGGTAAGCAAATTAAAAAAAAAAACGCAATATGTAGGCTACACGAGAACGGAGACGTCGAGTAACCAAAACAAATGCGTTAAACAAATTCGTACACGTTATTTATCAATTTAACTCTAGAATTAAAGGATATACAACGAGAAACAACGTTTGACAACCTTTAAACAGTTTTAATAACTATCTCAAAAATTGTCGCTCTGATGCAAACAACTGATGAGTTATCTACTTAAATTTGATGAACAAAACGACTTACGTATTTTAAACATGCTAACCTTTAGCCCGGTAAGCAAATTAAAAAAAAAACGCAATATGTAGGCTACACGAGAACGGAGACGTCGAGTAACCAAAACAAATGCGTTAAACAAATTCGTACACGTTATTTATCAATTTAACTCTAGAATTAAAGGATATACAACGAGAAACAACGTTTGACAACCTTTAAACAATTTTAATAACTATCTCAAAAATTGTCGCTCTCATGCAAACAACTGCTGAGTTATCTACTCAAATTTGTTGAACAAAACGACTTACGTATTTTAAACATGCTAACCATTAGCCCGGTAAGCAAATTAAAAAAAAAAACGCAATATGTAGGCTACACGAGAACGGAGACGTCGAGTAACCAAAACAAATGCGTTAAACAAATTCGTACACGTTATTTATCAATTTAACTCTAGAATTAGGGGATATACAACGAGAAACAACGTTTGACAACCTTTAAACTGTTTTAATAACTGTCTCAAAAATTATCGCTCTGATACAAACAACTGATGAGTTATCTACTTAAATATGATGAACAAAACGACTTACGTATTTTAAACATGCTAACCTTTAGCCCGGTAAGCAAATTAAAAAAAAAACGCAATATGTGGGCTACACGAGAACGGAAATTCGGAATTTCTTCTGATGCAAACAACTGATGAGTTATCTACTTAAATTTGATGAACAAAACGACTTACGTATTTTAAACATGCTATTCTTTAGCCCGGTAAGCAAATTAAAAAAAAAACGCAATATGTAGGCTACACGAGAACGGAGACGTCGAGTAACCAAAACAAATGCGTTAAACAAATTCGTACATGTTATTTATCAATTTAACTCTAGAATTAAAGGATGTACAACGAGAAACAACGTTTGACAACCTTTAAACAGTTTTAATAACTATCTCAAAAATTATCGCTCTGATGCAAACAACTGATGAGTTATCTACTTAAATTTGATGAACAAAACGACTTACGTATTTTAAACATGCTAACCTTTAGCCCGGTAAGCAAATTAAAAAAAAAACGCAATATGTATGCTACACGAAAACGGAGACGTCGAGTAACCAAAACAAATGCGTTAAACAAATTCGTACACGTTATTTATCAATTTAACTCTAGAGTTAAAGGATATACAACGAGAAACAGCGTTTGACAACCTTTAAACAGTTTTAATAACTATCTCAAAAATTATCGCTCTGATGCAAACAACTGATGAGTTATCTACTTAAATTTGATGAACAAAACGACTTACGTATTTTAAACATGCTAACCTTTAGCCCGGTAAGCAAATTAAAAAAAAAACGCAATATGTGGGCTACACGAGAACGGAGACGTCGAGTAACCAAAACAAATGAGTTAAACAAATTCGTACACGTTATTTATCAATTTAACTCTAGAATTAAAGTATATACAACGAGAAACAACGTTTGACAACCTTTAAACAGTTTTAATAACTATCTCAAAAATTATCGCTCTGATGCAAACAACTGATGAGTTATCTACTTAAATTTGTTGAACAAAACGACTTACGTATTTTAAACATGCTAACCTTTAGCCCGGTAAGCAAATTTAAAAAAAAATGCAATATGTAGGCTATACGAGAACGGAGACGTCGAGTAACCAAAACAAATGCGTTAAACAAATTCGTACACGTTATTTATCAATTTAACTCTAGAATTAAAGGATATACAACGAGAAACAACGTTTGACAACCTTTAAACAGTTTTAATAACTATCTCAAAAATTATCGCTCTGATGCAAACAACTGATGAGTTATCTACTCAAATTTGTTGAACAAAACGACTTACGTATTTTAAACATGCTAACCTTTAGCCCGGTAAGCAAATTAAAAAAAAAACGCAATATGTAGGCTACACGAGAACGGAGACGTCGAGTAACCAAAACAAATGCGTTAAACATATTCGTACACGTTATTTATCAATTTAACTCTAGAATTAAAGGATATACAACGAGAAACAACGTTTGACAACCTTTAAACAGTTTTAATAACTATCTCAAAAATTGTCGCTCTGATGCAAACAACTGATGAGTTATCTACTTAAATTTGATGAACAAAACGACTTACGTATTTTAAACATGCTAACCTTTAGCCCGGTAAGCAAATTAAAAAAAAAACGCAATATGTAGGCTACACGAGAACGGAGACGTCGAGTAACCAAAACAAATGCGTTAAACAAATTCGTACACGTTATTTATCAATTTAACTCTAGAATTAAAGGATATACAACGAGAAACAACGTTTGACAACCTTTAAACAGTTTTAATAACTATCTCAAAAATTATCGCTCTGATGCAAACAACTGATGAGTTATCTACTTAAATATGATGAACAAAACGACTTACGTATTTTAAACATGCTAACCTTTAGCCCGGTAAGCAAATTAAAAAAAAAACGCAATATGTAGGCTACACGAGAACGGAGACGTCGAGTAACCAAAACAAATGCGTTAAACAAATTCGTACACGTTATTTATCAATTTAACTCTAGAATTAAAGTATATACAACGAAAAACAACGTTTGACAACCTTTAAACAGTTTTAATAACTATCTCAAAAATTGTCGCTCTGATGCAAACAACTGCTGAGTTATCTACTCAAATTTGTTGAACAAAACGACTTACGTATTTTAAACATGCTAACCTTTAGCCCGGTAAGCAAATTAAAAAAAAAACGCAATATGTAGGCTACACGAGAACGGAGACGTCGAGTAACCAAAACAAATGCGTTAAACAAATTCGTACACGTTATTTATCAATTTAACTCTAGAATTAAAGTATATACAACGAGAAACAACGTTTGACAACCTTTAAACAGTTTTAAAAACTATCTCAAAAATTGTCGCTCTGATGCAAACAACTGCTGAGTTATCTACTCAAATTTGTTGAACAAAACGACTTACGTATTTTAAACATGCTAACCTTTAGCCCGGTAAGCAAATTAAAAAAAAACGCAATATGTAGGCTACACGAGAACGGAGACGTCGAGTAACCAAAACAAATGCGTTAAACAAATTCGTACACGTTATTTATCAATTTAACTCTAGAATTAAAGGATATACAACGAGAAACAACGTTTGACAACCTTTAAACAGTTTTAATAACTATCTCAAAAATTATCGCTCTGATGCAAACAACTGATGAGTTATCTACTTAAATATGATGAACAAAACGACTTACGTATTTTAAACATGCTAACCTTTAGCCAGGTAAGCAAATTAAAAAAAAAACGCAATATGTAGGCTACACGAGAACGGAGACGTCGAGTAACAACAAACAAATGCGTTAAACAAATTCGTACACGTTATTTATCAATTTAACTCTAGAATTAAAGGATATACAACGAGAAACAACGTTTGACAAACTTTAAACAGTTTTAATAACTATCTCAAAAATTATCGCTCTGATGCAAACAACTGATGAGTTATCTACTTAAATATGATGAACAAAACGACTTACGTATTTTAAACATGCTAACCTTTAGCCCGGTAAGTAAATTAAAAAAAAAACGCAATATGTAGGCTACACGAGAACGGAGACGTCGAGTAACCAAAACAAATGCGTTAAACAAATTCGTACACGTTATTTATCAATTTAACTCTAGAATTAAAGGATATACAACGAGAAACAACGTTTGACAACCTTTAAACAATTTTAATAACTATCTCAAAAATTGTCGCTCTCATGCAAACAACTGCTGAGTTATCTACTCAAATTTGTTGAACAAAACGACTTACGTATTTTAAACATGCTAACCTTTAGCCCGGTAAGCAAATTAAAAAAAAACGTAATATGTAGGCTACACGAGAACGGAGACGTCGAGTAACCAAAACAAATGCGTTAAACAAATTCGTACACGTTATTTATCAATTTAACTCTAGAATTAAAGGATATACAACGAGAAACAACGTTTGACAACCTTTAAACAGTTTTAATAACTATCTCAAAAATTGTCGCTCTGATGCAAACAACTGCTGAGTTATCTACTCAAATTTGTTGAACAAAACGACTTACGTATTTTAAACATGCTAACCTTTAGCCCGGTAAGCAAATTAAAAAAAAAACGCAATATGTAGGCTACACGAGAACGGAGACGTCGAGTAACCAAAACAAATGCGTTAAACAAATTCGTACACGTTATTTTTCAATTTAACTCTAGAATTAAAGGATATACAACGAGAAACAACGTTTGACAACCTTTAAACAGTTTTAATAACTATCTCAAAAATTATCGCTCTGATGCAAACAACTGATGAGTTATCTACTTAAATATGATGAACAAAACGACTTACGTATTTTAAACATGCTAACCTTTAGCCAGGTAAGCAAATTAAAAAAAAAACGCAATATGTAGGCTACACGAGAACGGAGACGTCGAGTAACCAAAACAAATGCGTTAAACAAATTCGTACACGTTATTTATCAATTTAACTCTAGAATTAAAGGATATACAACGAGAAACAACGTTTGACAACCTTTAAACAATTTTAATAACTATCTCAAAAATTGTCGCTCTGATGCAAACAACTGCTGAGTTATCTACTCAAATTTGTTGAACAAAACGACTTACGTATTTTAAACATGCTAACCTTTAGCCCGGTAAGCAAATTAAAAAAAAAACGCAATATGTAGGCTACACGAGAACGGAGACGTCCAGTAACCAAAACAAATGCGTTAAACAAATTCGTACACGTTATTTATCAATTTAACTCTAGAATTAAAGGATATACAACGAGAAACAACGTTTGACAACCTTTAAACAGTTTTAATAACTATCTCAAAAATTGTCGCTCTGATGCAAACAACTGATGAGTTATCTACTTAAATTTGATGAACAAAACGACTTACGTATTTTAAACATGCTAACCTTTAGCCCGGTAAGCAAATTAAAAAAAAAACGCAATATGTAGGCTACACGAGAACGGAGACGTCGAGTAACCAAAACAAATGCGTTAAACAAATTCGTACACGTTATTTATCAATTTAACTCTAGAATTAAAGGATATACAACGAGAAACAACGTTTGACAACCTTTAAACAGTTTTAATAACTATCTCGAAAATTATCGCTCTGATGCAAACAACTGATGAGTTATCTACTTAAATATGATGAACAAAACGACTTACGTATTTTAAGCATGCTAACCTTTAGCCCGGTAAGCAAATTAAAAAAAAAACGCAATATGTAGGCTACACGAGAACGGAGACGTCGAGTAACCAAAACAAATGCGTTAAACAAATTCGTACACGTTATTTATCAATTTAACTCTAGAATTAAAGGATATACAACGAGAAACAACGTTTGACAACCTTTAAACAATTTTAATAACTATCTCAAAAATTATCGCTCTGATGCAAACAACTGATGAGTTATCTACTTAAATTTGATGAACAAAACGACTTACGTATTTTAAACATGCTAACCTTTAGCCCGGTAAGCAAATTAAAAAAAAAACGCAATATGTAGGCTACACGAGAACGGAGACGTCGAGTAACCAAAACAAATGCGTTAAACAAATTCGTACACGTTATTTATCAATTTAACTCTAGAATTAAAGGATATACAACGAGAAACAACGTTTGACAACCTTTAAACAATTTTAATAACTATCTCAAAAATTATCGCTCTGATGGAAACAACTGATGAGTTATCTACTTAAATTTGATGAACAAAACGACTTACGTATTTTAAACATGCTAACCTTTAGCCCGGTAAGCAAATTAAAAAAAAAACGCAATATGTAGGCTACACGAGAACGGAGACGTCGAGTAACCAAAACAAATACATTAAACAAATTCGTACACGTTATTTATCAATTTAACTCTAGGATTAAAGGATATACAACGAGAAACAACGTTTGACAACCTTTAAACAGTTTTAATAACTATCTCAAAAATTATCGCTCTGATGCAAACAACTGATGAGTTATCTACTTAAATATGATGAACCAAACGACTTACGTATTTTAAACATGCTAACCTTTAGCCCGGTAAGCAAATTAAAAAAAAAACGCAATATGTAGGCTACACGAGAACGGAGACGTCGAGTAACCAAAACAAATACGTTAAACAAATTCGTACACGTTATTTATCAATTTAACTCTAGAATTAAAGGATATACAACGAGAAACAACGTTTGACAACCTTTAAACAGTTTTAATAACTATCTCAAAAATTGTCGCTCTGATGCAAACAACTGATGAGTTATCTACTTAAATTTGATGAACAAAACGACTTACGTATTTTAAACATGCTAACCTTTAGCCCGGTAAGCAAATTAAAAAAAAAACGCAATATGTAGGCTACACGAGAACGGAGACGTCGAGTAACCAAAACAAATGCGTTAAACAAATTCGTACACGTTATTTATCAATTTAACTCTAGAATTAAAGGATATACAACGAGAAACAACGTTTGACAACCTTTAAACAGTTTTAATAACTATCTCAAAAATTATCGCTCTGATGCAAACAACTGATGAGTTATCTACTTAAATATGATGAACAAAACGACTTACGTATTTTAAACATGCTAACCTTTAGCCAGGTAAGCAAATTAAAAAAAAACGCAATATGTAGGCTACACGAGAACGGAGACGTCGAGTAACCAAAACAAATGCGTTAAACAAATTCGTACACGTTATTTATCAATTTAACTCTAGAATTAAAGTATATACAACGAGAAACAACGTTTGACAACCTTTAAACAGTTTTAATAACTATCTCAAAAATTGTCGCTCTGATGCAAACAACTGCTGAGTTATCTACTCAAATTTGTTGAACAAAACGACTTACGTATTTTAAACATGCTAACCTTTAGCCCGGTAAGCAAATTAAAAAAAAAACGCAATATGTAGGCTACACGAGAACGGAGACGTCGAGTAACCAAAACAAATGCGTTAAACAAATTCGTACACGTTATTTATCAATTTAACTCTAGAATTAAAGGATATACAACGAGAAACAACGTTTGACAACCTTTAAACAGTTTTAATAACTATCTCAAAAATTATCGCCTTGATGCAAACAACTGATGAGTTATCTACTTAAATATGATGAACAAAACGACTTACGTATTTTAAACATGCTAACCTTTAGCCAGGTAAGCAAATTAAAAAAAAAACGCAATATGTAGGCTACACGAGAACGGAGACGTCGAGTAACCAAAACAAATGCGTTAAACAAATTCGTACACGTTATTTATCAATTTAACTCTAGAATTAAAGGATATACAACGAGAAACAACGTTTGACAACCTTTAAACAGTTTTAATAACTATCTCAAAAATTATCGCTCTGATGCAAACAACTGATGAGTTATCTACTTAAATATGATGAACAAAACGACTTACGTATTTTAAACATGCTAACCTTTAGCCCGGTAAGCAAATTAAAAAAAAAACGCAATATGTAGGCTACACGAGAACGGAGACGTCGAGTAACCAAAACAAATGCGTTAAACAAATTCGTACACGTTATTTATCAATTTAACTCTAGAATTAAAGGATATACAACGAGAAACAACGTTTGACAACCTTTAAACAATTTTAATAACTATCTCAAAAATTGTCGCTCTCATGCAAACAACTGCTGAGTTATCTACTCAAATTTGTTGAACAAAACGACTTACGTATTTTAAACATGCTAACCTTTAGCCCGGTAAGCAAATTAAAAAAAAAACGCAATATGTAGGCTACACGAGAACGGAGACGTCGAGTAACCAAAACAAATGCGTTAAACAAATTCGTACACGTTATTTATCAATTTAACTCTAGAATTAAAGGATATACAACGAGAAACAACGTTTGACAACCTTTAAACAGTTTTAATAACTATCTCAAAAATTATCGCTCTGATGCAAACAACTGATGAGTTATCTACTTAAATATGATGAACAAAACGACTTACGTATTTTAAACATGCTAACCTTTAGCCAGGTAAGCAAATTAAAAAAAAAACGCAATATGTAGGCTACACGAGAACGGAGACGTCGAGTAACCAAAACAAATGCGTTAAACAAATTCGTACACGTTATTTATCAATTTAGCTCTAGAATTAAAGGATATACAACGAGAAACAACGTTTGACAACCTTTAAACAGTTTTAATAACTATCTCAAAAATGATCGCTCTGATGCAAACAACTGATGAGTTATCTACTTAAATATGATGAACAAAACGACTTACGTATTTTAAACATGCTAACCTTTAGCCAGGTAAGCAAATTAAAAAAAAAACGCAATATGTAGGCTACACGAGAACGGAGACGTCGAGTAACCAAAACAAATGCGTTAAACAAATTCGTACACGTTATTTATCAATTTAACTCTAGAATTAAAGGATATACAACGAGAAACAACGTTTGACAACCTTTAAACAGTTTTAATAACTATCTCAAAAATTATCGCTCTGATGCAAACAACTGATGAGTTATCTACTTAAATATGATGAACAAAACGACTTACGTATTTTAAACATGCTAACCTTTAGCCAGGTAAGCAAATTAAAAAAAAAACGCAATATGTAGGCTACACGAGGACGGAGACGTCGAGTAACCAAAACAAATGCGTTAAACAAATTCGTACACGTTATTTATCAATTTAACTCTAGAATTAAAGGATATACAACGAGAAACAACGTTTGACAACCTTTAAACAGTTTTAATAACTATCTCAAAAATTATCGCTCTGATGCAAACAACTGATGAGTTATCTACTTAAATATGATGAACAAAACGACTTACGTATTTTAAACATGCTAACCTTTAGCCAGGTAAGCAAATTAAAAAAAAAACGCAATATGTAGGCTACACGAGAACGGAGACGTCGAGTAACCAAAACAAATGCGTTAAACAAATTCGTACACGTTATTTATCAATTTAACTCTAGAATTAAAGTATATACAACGAGAAACAACGTTTGACAACCTTTAAACAGTTTTAATAACTATCTGAAAAATTGTCGCTCTGATGCAAACAACTGCTGAGTTATCTACTCAAATTTGTTGAACAAAACGACTTACGTATTTTAAACATGCTAACCTTTAGCCCGGTAAGCAAATTAAAAAAAAAACGCAATATGTAGGCTACACGAGAACAGAGACGTCGAGTAACCAAAACAAATGCGTTAAACAAATTCGTACACGTTATTTATCAATTTAACTCTAGAATTAAAGGATATACAACGAGAAACAACGTTTGACAACCTTTAAACTGTTTTAATAACTATCTCAAAAATTATCGCTCTGATACAAACAACTGATGAGTTATCTACTTAAATATGATGAACAAAACGACTTACGTATTTTAAACATGCTAACCTTTAGCCCGGTAAGCAAATTAAAAAAAAAACGCAATATGTGGGCTACACGAGAACGGAGACGTCGAGTAACCAAAACAAATGCGTTAAACAAATTCGTACACGTTATTTATCAATTTAACTCTAGAATTAAAGGATATACAACGAGAAACAACGTTTGACAACCTTTAAACAGTTTTAATAACTATCTCAAAAATTATCGCTCTGATGCAAACAACTGATGAGTTATCTACTTAAATATGATGAACAAAACGACTTACGTATTTTAAACATGCTAACCTTTAGCCAGGTAAGCAAATTAAAAAAAAACGCAATATGTAGGCTACACGAGAACGGAGACGTCGAGTAACCAAAACAAATGCGTTAAACAAATTCGTACACGTTATTTATCAATTTAACTCTAGAATTAAAGGATATACAACGAGAAACAACGTTTGACAACCTTTAAACAGTTTTAATAACTATCTCAAAAATTATCGCTCTGATGCAAACAACTGATGAGTTATCTACTCAAATTTGTTGAACAAAACGACTTACGTATTTTAAACATGCTAACCTTTAGCCCGGTAAGCAAATTAAAAAAAAAACGCAATATGTAGGCTACACGAGAACGGAGACGTCGAGTAACCAAAACAAATGCGTTAAACAAATTCGTACACGTTATTTATCAATTTAACTCTAGAATTAAAGGATATACAACGAGAAACAACGTTTGACAACCTTTAAACAGTTTTAATAACTATCTCAAAAATTATCGCTCTGATGCAAACAACTGATGAGTTATCTACTTAAATATGATGAACAAAACGACTTACGTATTTTAAACATGCTAACCTTTAGCCAGGTAAGCAAATTAAAAAAAAAACGCAATATGTAGGCTACACGAGAACGGAGACGTCGAGTAACCAAAACAAATGCGTTAAACAAATTCGTACACGTTATTTATCAATTTAACTCTAGAATTAAAGGATATACAACGAGAAACAACGTTTGACAACCTTTAAACAATTTTAATAACTATCTCAAAAATTGTCGCTCTGATGCAAACAACTGCTGAGTTATCTACTCAAATTTGTTGAACAAAACGACTTACGTATTTTAAACATGCTAACCTTTAGCCCGGTAAGCAAATTAAAAAAAAAACGCAATATGTAGGCTACACGAGAACGGAGACGTCGAGTAACCAAAACAAATGCGTTAAACAAATTCGTACACGTTATTTATCAATTTAACTCTAGAATTAAAGGATATACAACGAGAAACAACGTTTGACAACCTTTAAACAGTTTTAATAACTATCTCAAAAATTGTCGCTCTGATGCAAACAACTGATGAGTTATCTACTTAAATTTGATGAACAAAACGACTTACGTATTTTAAACATGCTAACCTTTAGCCCGGTAAGCAAATTAAAAAAAAAAACGCAATATGTAGGCTACACGAGAACGGAGACGTCGAGTAACCAAAACAAATGCGTTAAACAAATTCGTACACGTTATTTATCAATTTAACTCTAGAATTAAAGGATATACAACGAGAAACAACGTTTGACAACCTTTAAACAGTTTTAATAACTATCTCAAAAATTATCGCTCTGATGCAAACAACTGATGAGTTATCTACTTAAATATGATGAACAAAACGACTTACGTATTTTAAACATGCTAACCTTTAGCCAGGTAAGCAAATTAAAAAAAAAACGCAATATGTAGGCTACACGAGAACGGAGACGTCGAGTAACCAAAACAAATGCGTTAAACAAATTCGTACACGTTATTTATCAATTTAACTCTAGAATTAAAGGATATACAACGAGAAACAACGTTTGACAACCTTTAAACAATTTTAATAACTATCTCAAAAATTGTCGCTCTGATGCAAACAACTGCTGAGTTATCTACTCAAATTTGTTGAACAAAACGACTTACGTATTTTAAACATGCTAACCTTTAGCCCGGTAAGCAAATTAAAAAAAAACGCAATATGTAGGCTACACGAGAACGGAGACGTCGAGTAACCAAAACAAATGCGTTAAACAAATTCGTACACGTTATTTATCAATTTAACTCTAGAATTAAAGGATATACAACGAGAAACAACGTTTGACAACCTTTAAACAGTTTTAATAACTATCTCAAAAATTATCGCTCTGATGCAAACAACTGATGAGTTATCTACTTAAATTTGATGAACAAAACGACTTACGTATTTTAAACATGCTAACCTTTAGCCAGGTAAGCAAATTAAAAAAAAACGCAATATGTAGGCTACACGAGAACGGAGACGTCGAGTAACCAAAACAAATGCGTTAAACAAATTCGTACACGTTATTTATCAATTTAACTCTAGAATTAAAGGATATACAACGAGAAACAACGTTTGACAACCTTTAAACAGTTTTAATAACTATCTCAAAAATTATCGCTCTGATGCAAACAACTGATGAGTTATCTACTTAAATTTGATGAACAAAACGACTTACGTATTTTAAACATGCTAACCTTTAGCCAGGTAAGCAAATTAAAAAAAAAAACGCAATATGTAGGCTACACGAGAACGGAGACGTCGAGTAACCAAAACAAATGCGTTAAACAAATTCGTACACGTTATTTATCAATTTAACTCTAGAATTAAAGGATATACAACGA
This sequence comes from Eurosta solidaginis, assembly GCF_040869045.1. Taxonomy (NCBI): domain Eukaryota; kingdom Metazoa; phylum Arthropoda; class Insecta; order Diptera; family Tephritidae; genus Eurosta; species Eurosta solidaginis. The sequence goes on along the minus strand of NW_027137069.1, from coordinate 42,978 downwards.
GAAACAACGTTTGACAACCTTTAAACAGTTTTAATAACTATCTCAAAAATTGTCGCTCTGATGCAAACAACTGATGAGTTATCTACTTAAATTTGATGAACAAAACGACTTACGTATTTTAAACATGCTAACCTTTAGCCCGGTAAGCAAATTAAAAAAAAAACCCAATATGTAGGCTACACGAGAACGGAGACGTCGAGTAACCAAAACAAATGCGTTAAACAAATTCGTACACGTTATTTATCAATTTAACTCTAGAATTAAAGGATATACAACGAGAAACAACGTTTGACAACCTTTAAACAATTTTAATAACTATCTCAAAAATTATCGCTCTGATGCAAACAACTGATGAGTTATCTACTTAAATTTGATGAACAAAACGACTTACGTATTTTAAACATGCTAACCTTTAGCCCGGTAAGCAAATTAAAAAAAAAACGCAATATGTAGGCTACACGAGAACGGAGACGTCGAGTAACCAAAACAAATGCGTTAAACAAATTCGTACACGTTATTTATCAATTTAACTCTAGAATTAAAGGATATACAACGAGAAACAACGTTTGACAACCTTTAAACAATTTTAATAACTATCTCAAAAATTATCGCTCTGATGCAAACAACTGATGAGTTATCTACTTAAATTTGATGAACAAAACGACTTACGTATTTTAAACATGCTAACCTTTAGCCCGGTAAGCAAATTAAAAAAAAAAACGCAATATGTAGGCTACACGAGAACGGAGACGTCGAGTAACCAAAACAAATACGTTAAACAAATTCGTACACGTTATTTATCAATTTAACTCTTGGATTAAAGGATATACAACGAGAAACAATGTTTGACAACCTTTAAACAGTTTTAATAACTATCTCAAAAATTATCGCTCTGATGCAAACAACTGATGAGTTATCTACTTAAATATGATGAACAAAACGACTTACGTATTTTAAACATGCTAACCTTTAGCCCGGTAAGCAAATTAAAAAAAAAACGCAATATGTAGGCTACACGAGAACGGAGACGTCGAGTAACCAAAACAAATGCGTTAAACAAATTCGTACACGTTATTTATCAATTTAACTCTAGAATTAAAGGATATACAACGAGAAACAACGTTTGACAACCTTTAAACAGTTTTAGTAACTATCTCAAAAATTGTCGCTCTGATGCAAACAACTGATGAGTTATCTACTTAAATTTGATGAACAAAACGACTTACGTATTTTAAACATGCTAACCTTTAGCCCGGTAAGCAAATTAAAAAAAAAACGCAATATGTAAGCTACACGAGAACGGAGACGTCGAGTAACCAAAGCAAATGCGTTAAACAAATTCGTACACGTTATTTATCAATTTAACTCTAGAATTAAAGGATATACAACGAGAAACAACGTTTGACAACCTTTAAACAGTTTTAATAACTATCTCAAAAATTATCGCTCTGATGCAAACAACTGATGAGTTATCTACTTAAATATGATGAACAAAACGACTTACGTATTTTAAACATGCTAACCTTTAGCCAGGTAAGCAAATTAAAAAAAAAACGCAATATGTAGGCTACACGAGAACGGAGACGTCGAGTAACCAAAACAAATGCGTTAAACAAATTCGTACACGTTATTTATCAATTTAACTCTAGAATTAAAGTATATACAACGAGAAACAACGTTTGACAACCTTTAAACAGTTTTAATAACTATCTCAAAAATTGTCGCTCTGATGCAAACAACTGCTGAGTTATCTACTCAAATTTGTTGAACAAAACGACTTACGTATTTTAAACATGCTAACCTTTAGCCCGGTAAGCAAATTAAAAAAAAAACGCAATATGTAGGCTACACGAGAACGGAGACGTCGAGTAACCAAAACAAATGCGTTAAACAAATTCGTACACGTTATTTATCAATTTAACTCTAGAATTAAATGATATACAACGAGAAACAACGTTTGACAACCTTTAAACAGTTTTAATAACTATCTCAAAAATTATCGCTCTGATGCAAACAACTGATGAGTTATCTACTTAAATATGATGAACAAAACGACTTACGTATTTTAAACATGCTAACCTTTAGCCAGGTAAGCAAATTAAAAAAAAAACGCAATATGTAGGCTACACGAGAACGGAGACGTCGAGTAACCAAAACAAATGCGTTAAACAAATTCGTACACGTTATTTATCAATTTAACTCTAGAATTAAAGGATATACAACGAGAAACAACGTTTGACAACCTTTAAACAGTTTTAATAACTATCTCAAAAATTATCGCTCTGATGCAAACAACTGATGAGTTATCTACTTAAATATGATGAACAAAACGACTTACGTATTTTAAACATGCTAACCTTTAGCCCGGTAAGCAAATTAAAAAAAAAACGCAATATGTAGGCTACACGAGAACGGAGACGTCGAGTAACCAAAACAAATGCGTTAAACAAATTCGTACACGTTATTTATCAATTTAACTCTAGAATTAAAGGATATACAACGAGAAACAACGTTTGACAACCTTTAAACAATTTTAATAACTATCTCAAAAATTGTCGCTCTCATGCAAACAACTGCTGAGTTATCTACTCAAATTTGTTGAACAAAACGACTTACGTATTTTAAACATGCTAACCTTTAGCCCGGTAAGCAAATTAAAAAAAAAACGCAATATGTAGGCTACACGAGAACGGAGACGTCGAGTAACCAAAACAAATGCGTTAAACAAATTCGTACACGTTATTTATCAATTTAACTCTAGAATTAAAGGATATACAACGAGAAACAACGTTTGACAACCTTTAAACAGTTTTAATAACTATCTCAAAAATTATCGCTCTGATGCAAACAACTGATGAGTTATCTACTTAAATATGATGAACAAAACGACTTACGTATTTTAAACATGCTAACCTTTAGCCAGGTAAGCAAATTAAAAAAAAAACGCAATATGTAGGCTACACGAGAACGGAGACGTCGAGTAACCAAAACAAATGCGTTAAACAAATTCGTACACGTTATTTATCAATTTAACTCTAGAATTAAAGGATATACAACGAGAAACAACGTTTGACAACCTTTAAACAGTTTTAATAACTATCTCAAAAATTATCGCTCTGATGCAAACAACTGATGAGTTATCTACTTAAATATGATGAACAAAACGACTTACGTATTTTAAACATGCTAACCTTTAGCCAGGTAAGCAAATTAAAAAAAAAACGCAATATGTAGGCTACACGAGAACGGAGACGTCGAGTAACCAAAACAAATGCGTTAAACAAATTCGTACACGTTATTTATCAATTTAACTCTAGAATTAAAGGATATACAACGAGAAACAACGTTTGACAACCTTTAAACAGTTTTAATAACTATCTCAAAAATTATCGCTCTGATGCAAACAACTGATGAGTTATCTACTTAAATATGATGAACAAAACGACTTACGTATTTTAAACATGCTAACCTTTAGCCAGGTAAGCAAATTAAAAAAAAAACGCAATATGTAGGCTACACGAGAACGGAGACGTCGAGTAACCAAAACAAATGCGTTAAACAAATTCGTACACGTTATTTATCAATTTAACTCTAGAATTAAAGGATATACAACGAGAAACAACGTTTGACAACCTTTAAACAGTTTTAATAACTATCTCAAAAATTGTCGCTCTGATGCAAACAACTGCTGAGTTATCTACTCAAATTTGTTGAACAAAACGACTTACGTATTTTAAACATGCTAACCTTTAGCCCGGTAAGCAAATTAAAAAAAAAACGCAATATGTAGGCTACACGAGAACGGAGACGTCGAGTAACCAAAACAAATGCGTTAAACAAATTCGTACACGTTATTTATCAATTTAACTCTAGAATTAAAGGATATACAACGAGAAACAACGTTTGACAACCTTTAAACAATTTTAATAACTATCTCAAAAATTGTCGCTCTGATGCAAACAACTGCTGAGTTATCTACTCAAATTTGTTGAACAAAACGACTTACGTATTTTAAACATGCTAACCTTTAGCCCGGTAAGCAAATTAAAAAAAAAACGCAATATGTAGGCTACACGAGAACGGAGACGTCGAGTAACCAAAACAAATGCGTTAAACAAATTCGTACACGTTATTTATCAATTTAACTCTAGAATTAAAGGATATACAACGAGAAACAACGTTTGACAACCTTTAAACAGTTTTAATAACTATCTCAAAAATTGTCGCTCTGATGCAAACAACTGATGAGTTATCTACTTAAATTTGATGAACAAAACGACTTACGTATTTTAAACATGCTAACCTTTAGCCCGGTAAGCAAATTAAAAAAAAAACGCAATATGTAGGCTACACGAGAACGGAGACGTCGAGTAACCAAAACAAATGCGTTAAACAAATTCGTACACGTTATTTATCAATTTAACTCTAGAATTAAAGGATATACAACGAGAAACAACGTTTGACAACCTTTAAACAGTTTTAATAACTATCTCAAAAATTATCGCTCTGATGCAAACAACTGATGAGTTATCTACTTAAATATGATGAACAAAACGACTTACGTATTTTAAGCATGCTAACCTTTAGCCCGGTAAGCAAATTAAAAAAAAAACGCAATATGTAGGCTACACGAGAACGGAGACGTCGAGTAACCAAAACAAATGCGTTAAACAAATTCGTACACGTTATTTATCAATTTAACTCTAGAATTAAAGGATATACAACGAGAAACAACGTTTGACAACCTTTAAACAATTTTAATAACTATCTCAAAAATTATCGCTCTGATGCAAACAACTGATGAGTTATCTACTTAAATTTGATGAACAAAACGACTTACGTATTTTAAACATGCTAACCTTTAGCCCGGTAAGCAAATTAAAAAAAAAACGCAATATGTAGGCTACACGAGAACGGAGACGTCGAGTAACCAAAACAAATGCGTTAAACAAATTCGTACACGTTATTTATCAATTTAAATCTAGAATTAAAGGATATACAACGAGAAACAACGTTTGACAACCTTTAAACAATTTTAATAACTATCTCAAAAATTATCGCTCTGATGCAAACAACTGATGAGTTATCTACTTAAATTTGATGAACAAAACGACTTACGTATTTTAAACATGCTAACCTTTAGCCCGGTAAGCAAATTAAAAAAAAAACGCAATATGTAGGCTACACGAGAACGGAGACGTCGAGTAACCAAAACAAATACGTTAAACAAATTCGTACACGTTATTTATCAATTTAACTCTAGGATTAAAGGATATACAACGAGAAACAACGTTTGACAACCTTTAAACAGTTTTAATAACTATCTCAAAAATTATCGCTCTGATGCAAACAACTGATGAGTTATCTACTTAAATATGATGAACAAAACGACTTACGTATTTTAAACATGCTAACCTTTAGCCCGGTAAGCAAATTAAAAAAAAAAACGCAATATGTAGGCTACACGAGAACGGAGACGTCGAGTAACCAAAACAAATGCGTTAAACAAATTCGTACACGTTATTTATCAATTTAACTCTAGAATTAAAGGATATACAACGAGAAACAACGTTTGACAACCTTTAAACAGTTTTAATAACTATCTCAAAAATTGTCGCTGTGATGCAAACAACTGATGAGTTATCTACTTAAATTTGATGAACAAAACGACTTACGTATTTTAAACATGCTAACCTTTAGCCCGGTAAGCAAATTAAAAAAAAAAACGCAATATGTAGGCTACACGAGAACGGAGACGTCGAGTAACCAAAACAAATGCGTTAAACAAATTCGTACACGTTATTTATCAATTTAACTCTAGAATTAAAGGATATACAACGAGAAACAACGTTTGACAACCTTTAAACAGTTTTAATAACTATCTCAAAAATTATCGCTCTGATGCAAACAACTGATGAGTTATCTACTTAAATATGATGAACAAAACGACTTACGTATTTTAAACATGCTAACCTTTAGCCAGGTAAGCAAATTAAAAAAAAAACGCAATATGTAGGCTACACGAGAACGGAGACGTCGAGTAACCAAAACAAATGCGTTAAACAAATTCGTACACGTTATTTATCAATTTAACTCTAGAATTAAAGTATATACAACGAGAAACAACGTTTGACAACCTTTAAACAGTTTTAATAACTATCTCAAAAATTGTCGCTCTGATGCAAACAACTGCTGAGTTATCTACTCAAATTTGTTGAACAAAACGACTTACGTATTTTAAACATGCTAACCTTTAGCCCGGTAAGCAAATTTAAAAAAAAAACGCAATATGTAGGCTACACGAGAACGGAGACGTCGAGTAACCAAAACAAATGCGTTAAACAAATTCGTACACGTTATTTATCAATTTAACTCTAGAATTAAAGGATATACAACGAGAAACAACGTTTGACAACCTTTAAACAGTTTTAATAACTATCTCAAAAATTATCGCTCTGATGCAAACAACTGATGAGTTATCTACTTAAATATGATGAACAAAACGACTTACGTATTTTAAACATGCTAACCTTTAGCCAGGTAAGCAAATTAAAAAAAAAACGCAATATGTAGGCTACACGAGAACGGAGACGTCGAGTAACCAAAACAAATGCGTTAAACAAATTCGTACACGTTATTTATCAATTTAACTCTAGAATTAAAGGATATACAACGAGAAAAAACGTTTGACAACCTTTAAACAGTTTTAATAACTATCTCAAAAATTATCGCTCTGATGCAAACAACTGATGAGTTATCTACTTAAATATGATGAACAAAACAACTTACGTATTTTAAACATGCTAACCTTTAGCCCGGTAAGCAAATTAAAAAAAAAACGCAATATGTAGGCTACACGAGAACGGAGACGTCGAGTAACCAAAACAAATGCGTTAAACAAATTCGTACACGTTATTTATCAATTTAACTCTAGAATTAAAGGATATACAACGAGAAACAACGTTTGACAACCTTTAAACAATTTTAATAACTATCTCAAAATTTGTCGCTCTCATGCAAACAACTGCTGAGTTATCTACTCAAATTTGTTGAACAAAACGACTTACGTATTTTAAACATGCTAACCTTTAGCCCGGTAAGCAAATTAAAAAAAAAACGCAATATGTAGGCCACACGAGAACGGAGACGTCGAGTAACCAAAACAAATGCGTTAAACAAATTCGTACACGTTATTTATCAATTTAACTCTAGAATTAAAGGATATACAACGAGAAACAACGTTTGACAACCTTTAAACAGTTTTAATAACTATCTCAAAAATTATCGCTCTGATGCAAACAACTGATGAGTTATCTACTTAAATATGATGAACAAAACGACTTACGTATTTTAAACATGCTAACCTTTAGCTAGGTAAGCAAATTAAAAAAAAAAACGCAATATGTAGGCTACACGAGAACGGAGACGTCGAGTAACCAAAACAAATGCGTTAAACAAATTCGTACACGTTATTTATCAATTTAACTCTAGAATTAAAGGATATACAACGAGAAACAACGTTTGACAACCTTTAAACAGTTTTAATAACTATCTCAAAAATTATCGCTCTGATGCAAACAACTGATGAGTTATCTACTTAAATATGATGAACAAAACGACTTACGTATTTTAAACATGCTAACCTTTAGCCAGGTAAACAAATTAAAAAAAAAACGCAATATGTAGGCTACACGAGAACGGATACGTCGAGTAACCAAAACAAATGCGTTAAACAAATTCGTACACGTTATTTATCAATTTAACTCTAGAATTAAAGGATATACAACGAGAAACAACGTTTGACAACCTTTAAACAGTTTTAATAACTATCTCAAAAATTATCGCTCTGATGCAAACAACTGATGAGTTATCTACTTAAATATGATGAACAAAACGACTTACGTATTTTAAACATGCTAACCTTTAGCCAGGTAAGCAAATTAAAAAAAAAACGCAATATGTAGGCTACACGAGAACGGAGACGTCGAGTAACCAAAACAAATGCGTTAAACAAATTCGTACACGTTATTTATCAATTTAACTCTAGAATTAAAGGATATACAACGAGAAACAACGTTTGACAACCTTTAAACAGTTTTAATAACTATCTCAAAAATTATCGCTCTGATGCAAACAACTGATGAGTTATCTACTTAACTATGATGAACAAAACGACTTACGTATTTTAAGCATGCTAACCTTTAGCCCGGTAAGCAAATTAAAAAAAAAAAACGCAATATGTAGGCTACACGAGAACGGAGACGTCGAGTAACCAAAACAAATGCGTTAAACAAATTCGTACACGATATTTATCAATTTAACTCTAGAATTAAAGGATATACAACGAGAAACAACGTTTGACAACCTTTAAACAGTTTTAATAACTATCTCAAAAATTATCGCTCTGATGCAAACAACTGATGAGTTATCTACTTAAATATGATGAACAAAACGACTTACGTATTTTAAACATGCTAACCTTTAGCCAGGTAAGCAAATTAAAAAAAAAACGCAATATGTAGGCTACACGAGAACGGAGACGTCGAGTAACCAAAACAAATGCGTTAAACAAATTCGTACACGTTATTTATCAATTTAACTCTAGAATTAAAGGATATACAACGAGAAACAACGTTTGACAACCTTTAAACAATTTTAATAACTATCTCAAAAATTGTCGCTCTGATGCAAACAACTGCTGAGTTATCTACTCAAATTTGTTGAACAAAACGACTTACGTATTTTAAACATGCTAACCTTTAGCCCGGTAAGCAAATTAAAAAAAAACGCAATATGTAGGCTACACGAGAACGGAGACGTCGAGTAACCAAAACAAATGCGTTAAACAAATTCGTACACGTTATTTATCAATTTAACTCTAGAAATAAAGGATATACAACGAGAAACAACGTTTGACAACCTTTAAACAGTTTTAATAACTATCTCAAAAATTATCGCTCTGATGCAAACAACTGATGAGTTATCTACTTAAATTTGATGAACAAAACGACTTACGTATTTTAAACATGCTAACCTTTAGCCAGGTAAGCAAATTAAAAAAAAAACGCAATATGTAGGCTACACGAGAACGGAGACGTCGAGTAACCAAAACAAATGCGTTAAACAAATTCGTACACGTTATTTATCAATTTAACTCTAGAATTAAAGGATATACAACGAGAAACAACGTTTGACAACCTTTAAACAGTTTTAATAACTATCTCAAAAATTATCGCTCTGATGCAAACAACTGATGAGTTATCTACTTAAATATGATGAACAAAACGACTTACGTATTTTAAACATGCTAACCTTTAGCCAGGTAAGCAAATTAAAAAAAAAACGCAATATGTAGGCTACACGAGAACGGAGACGTCGAGTAACCAAAACAAATGCGTTAAACAAATTCGTACACGTTATTTATCAATTTAACTCTAGAATTAAAGGATATACAACGAGAAACAACGTTTGACAACCTTTAAACAGTTTTAATAACTATCTCAAAAATTATCGCTCTGATGCAAACAACTGATGAGTTATCTACTTAAATATGATGAACAAAACGACTTACGTATTTTAAACATGCTAACCTTTAGCCCGGTAAGCAAATTAAAAAAAAAACGCAATATGTAGGCTACACGAGAACGGAGACGTCGAGTAACCAAAACAAATGCGTTAAACAAATTCGTACACGTTATTTATCAATTTAACTCTAGAATTAAAGGATATACAACGAGAAACAACGTTTGACAACCTTTAAACAATTTTAATAACTATCTCAAAAATTGTCGCTCTCATGCAAACAACTGCTGAGTTATCTACTCAAATTTGTTGAACAAAACGACTTACGTATTTTAAACATGCTAACCTTTAGCCCGGTAAGCAAATTAAAAAAAAAACGCAATATGTAGGCTACACGAGAACGGAGACGTCGAGTAACCAAAACAAATGCGTTAAACAAATTCGTACACGTTATTTATCAATTTAACTCTAGAATTAAAGGATATACAACGAGAAACAACGTTTGACAACCTTTAAACAGTTTTAATAACTATCTCAAAAATTATCGCTCTGATGCAAACAACTGATGAGTTATCTACTTAAATATGATGAACAAAACGACTTACGTATTTTAAACATGCTAACCTTTAGCCAGGTAAGCAAATTAAAAAAAAAACGCAATATGTAGGCTACACGAGAACGGAGACGTCGAGTAACCAAAACAAATGCGTTAAACAAATTCGTACACGTTATTTATCAATTTAACTCTAGAATTAAAGGATATACAACGAGAAACAACGTTTGACAACCTTTAAACAGTTTTAATAACTATCTCAAAAATTATCGCTCTGATGCAAACAACTGATGAGTTATCTACTTAAATATGATGAACAAAACGACTTACGTATTTTAAACATGCTAACCTTTAGCCAGGTAAGCAAATTAAAAAAAAACGCAATATGTAGGCTACACGAGAACGGAGACGTCGAGTAACCAAAACAAATGCGTTAAACAAATTCGTACACGTTATTTATCAATTTAACTCTAGAATTAAAGGATATACAACGAGAAACAACGTTTGACAACCTTTAAACAGTTTTAATAACTATCTCAAAAATTATCGCTCTGATGCAAACAACTGATGAGTTATCTACTTAAATATGATGAACAAAACGACTTACGTATTTTAAACATGCTAACCTTTAGCCAGGTAAGCAAATTAAAAAAAAAACGCAATATGTAGGCTACACGAGAACGGAGACGTCGAGTAACCAAAACAAATGCGTTAAACAAATTCGTACACGTTATTTATCAATTTAACTCTAGAATTAAAGGATATACAACGAGAAACAACGTTTGACAACCTTTAAACAGTTTTAATAACTATCTCAAAAATTGTCGCTCTGATGCAAACAACTGCTGAGTTATCTACTCAAATTTGTTGAACAAAACGACTTACGTATTTTAAACATGCTAACCTTTAGCCCGGTAAGCAAATTAAAAAAAAAACGCAATATGTAGGCTACACGAGAACGGAGACGTCGAGTAACCAAAACAAATGCGTTAAACAAATTCGTACACGTTATTTATCAATTTAACTCTAGAATTAAAGGATATACAACGAGAAACAACGTTTGACAACCTTTAAACAATTTTAATAACTATCTCAAAAATTGTCGCTCTGATGCAAACAACTGCTGAGTTATCTACTCAAATTTGTTGAACAAAACGACTTACGTATTTTAAACATGCTAACCTTTAGCCCGGTAAGCAAATTAAAAAAAAAACGCAATATGTAGGCTACACGAGAACGGAGACGTCGAGTAACCAAAACAAATGCGTTAAACAAATTCGTACACGTTATTTATCAATTTAACTCTAGAATTAAAGGATATACAACGAGAAACAACGTTTGACAACCTTTAAACAGTTTTAATAACTATCTCAAAAATTGTCGCTCTGATGCAAACAACTGATGAGTTATCTACTTAAATTTGATGAACAAAACGACTTACGTATTTTAAACATGCTAACCTTTAGCCCGGTAAGCAAATTAAAAAAAAAACGCAATATGTAGGCTACACGAGAACGGAGACGTCGAGTAACCAAAACAAATGCGTTAAACAAATTCGTACACGTTATTTATCAATTTAACTCTAGAATTAAAGGATATACAACGAGAAACAACGTTTGACAACCTTTAAACAGTTTTAATAACTATCTCAAAAATTATCGCTCTGATGCAAACAACTGATGAGTTATCTACTTAAATATGATGAACAAAACGACTTACGTATTTTAAGCATGCTAACCTTTAGCCCGGTAAGCAAATTAAAAAAAAAACGCAATATGTAGGCTACACGAGAACGGAGACGTCGAGTAACCAAAACAAATGCGTTAAACAAATTCGTACACGTTATTTATCAATTTAACTCTAGAATTAAAGGATATACAACGAGAAACAACGTTTGACAACCTTTAAACAATTTTAATAACTATCTCAAAAATTATCGCTCTGATGCAAACAACTGATGAGTTATCTACTTAAATTTGATGAACAAAACGACTTACGTATTTTAAACATGCTAACCTTTAGCCCGGTAAGCAAATTAAAAAAAAAACGCAATATGTAGGCTACACGAGAACGGAGACGTCGAGTAACCAAAACAAATGCGTTAAACAAATTCGTACACGTTATTTATCAATTTAAATCTAGAATTAAAGGATATACAACGAGAAACAACGTTTGACAACCTTTAAACAATTTTAATAACTATCTCAAAAATTATCGCTCTGATGCAAACAACTGATGAGTTATCTACTTAAATTTGATGAACAAAACGACTTACGTATTTTAAACATGCTAACCTTTAGCCCGGTAAGCAAATTAAAAAAAAAACGCAATATGTAGGCTACACGAGAACGGAGACGTCGAGTAACCAAAACAAATACGTTAAACAAATTCGTACACGTTATTTATCAATTTAACTCTAGGATTAAAGGATATACAACGAGAAACAACGTTTGACAACCTTTAAACAGTTTTAATAACTATCTCAAAAATTATCGCTCTGATGCAAACAACTGATGAGTTATCTACTTAAATATGATGAACAAAACGACTTACGTATTTTAAACATGCTAACCTTTAGCCCGGTAAGCAAATTAAAAAAAAAACGCAATATGTAGGCTACACGAGAACGGAGACGTCGAGTAACCAAAACAAATGCGTTAAACAAATTCGTACACGTTATTTATCAATTTAACTCTAGAATTAAAGGATATACAACGAGAAACAACGTTTGACAACCTTTAAACAGTTTTAATAACTATCTCAAAAATTGTCGCTCTGATGCAAACAACTGATGAGTTATCTACTTAAATTTGATGAACAAAACGACTTACGTATTTTAAACATGCTAACCTTTAGCCCGGTAAGCAAATTAAAAAAAAAACGCAATATGTAGGCTACACGAGAACGGAGACGTCGAGTAACCAAAACAAATGCGTTAAACAAATTCGTACACGTTATTTATCAATTTAACTCTAGAATTAAAGGATATACAACGAGAAACAACGTTTGACAACCTTTAAACAGTTTTAATAACTATCTCAAAAATTATCGCTCTGATGCAAACAACTGATGAGTTATCTACTTAAATATGATGAACAAAACGACTTACGTATTTTAAACATGCTAACCTTTAGCCAGGTAAGCAAATTAAAAAAAAAACGCAATATGTAGGCTACACGAGAACGGAGACGTCGAGTAACCAAAACAAATGCGTTAAACAAATTCGTACACGTTATTTATCAATTTAACTCTAGAATTAAAGTATATACAACGAGAAACAACGTTTGACAACCTTTAAACAGTTTTAATAACTATCTCAAAAATTGTCGCTCTGATGCAAACAACTGCTGAGTTATCTACTCAAATTTGTTGAACAAAACGACTTACGTATTTTAAACATGCTAACCTTTAGCCCGGTAAGCAAATTAAAAAAAAAACGCAATATGTAGGCTACACGAGAACGGAGACGTCGAGTAACCAAAACAAATGCGTTAAACAAATTCGTACACGTTATTTATCAATTTAACTCTAGAATTAAAGGATATACAACGAGAAACAACGTTTGACAACCTTTAAACAGTTTTAATAACTATCTCAAAAATTATCGCTCTGATGCAAACAACTGATGAGTTATCTACTTAAATATGATGAACAAAACGACTTACGTATTTTAAACATGCTAACCTTTAGCCAGGTAAGCAAATTAAAAAAAAAACGCAATATGTAGGCTACACGAGAACGGAGACGTCGAGTAACCAAAACAAATGCGTTAAACAAATTCGTACACGTTATTTATCAATTTAACTCTAGAATTAAAGGATATACAACGAGAAAAAACGTTTGACAACCTTTAAACAGTTTTAATAACTATCTCAAAAATTATCGCTCTGATGCAAACAACTGATGAGTTATCTACTTAAATATGATGAACAAAACAACTTACGTATTTTAAACATGCTAACCTTTAGCCCGGTAAGCAAATTAAAAAAAAAACGCAATATGTAGGCTACACGAGAACGGAGACGTCGAGTAACCAAAACAAATGCGTTAAACAAATTCGTACACGTTATTTATCAATTTAACTCTAGAATTAAAGGATATACAACGAGAAACAACGTTTGACAACCTTTAAACAATTTTAATAACTATCTCAAAATTTGTCGCTCTCATGCAAACAACTGCTGAGTTATCTACTCAAATTTGTTGAACAAAACGACTTACGTATTTTAAACATGCTAACCTTTAGCCCGGTAAGCAAATTTAAAAAAAAACGCAATATGTAGGCTACACGAGAACGGAGACGTCGAGTAACCAAAACAAATGCGTTAAACAAATTCGTACACGTTATTTATCAATATAACTCTAGAATTAAAGGATATACAACGAGAAACAACGTTTGACAACCTTTAAACAGTTTTAATAACTATCTCAAAAATTATCGCTCTGATGCAAACAACTGATGAGTTATCTACTTAAATATGATGAACAAAACGACTTACGTATTTTAAACATGCTAACCTTTAGCTAGGTAAGCAAATTAAAAAAAAAACGCAATATGTAGGCTACACGAGAACGGAGACGTCGAGTAACCAAAACAAATGCGTTAAACAAATTCGTACACGTTATTTATCAATTTAACTCTAGAATTAAAGGATATACAACGAGAAACAACGTTTGACAACCTTTAAACAGTTTTAATAACTATCTCAAAAATTATCGCTCTGATGCAAACAACTGATGAGTTATCTACTTAAATATGATGAACAAAACGACTTACGTATTTTAAACATGCTAACCTTTAGCCAGGTAAACAAATTAAAAAAAAAACGCAATATGTAGGCTACACGAGAACGGATACGTCGAGTAACCAAAACAAATGCGTTAAACAAATTCGTACACGTTATTTATCAATTTAACTCTAGAATTAAAGGATATACAACGAGAAACAACGTTTGACAACCTTTAAACAGTTTTAATAACTATCTCAAAAATTATCGCTCTGATGCAAACAACTGATGAGTTATCTACTTAAATATGATGAACAAAACGACTTACGTATTTTAAACATGCTAACCTTTAGCCAGGTAAGCAAATTAAAAAAAAAACGCAATATGTAGGCTACACGAGAACGGAGACGTCGAGTAACCAAAACAAATGCGTTAAACAAATTCGTACACGTTATTTATCAATTTAACTCTAGAATTAAAGGATATACAACGAGAAACAACGTTTGACAACCTTTAAACAATTTTAATAACTATCTCAAAAATTGTCGCTCTGATGCAAACAACTGCTGAGTTATCTACTCAAATTTGTTGAACAAAACGACTTACGTATTTTAAACATGCTAACCTTTAGCCCGGTAAGCAAATTAAAAAAAAACGCAATATGTAGGCTACACGAGAACGGAGACGTCGAGTAACCAAAACAAATGCGTTAAACAAATTCGTACACGTTATTTATCAATTTAACTCTAGAAATAAAGGATATACAACGAGAAACAACGTTTGACAACCTTTAAACAGTTTTAATAACTATCTCAAAAATTATCGCTCTGATGCAAACAACTGATGAGTTATCTACTTAACTATGATGAACAAAACGACTTACGTATTTTAAGCATGCTAACCTTTAGCCCGGTAAGCAAATTAAAAAAAAACGCAATATGTAGGCTACACGAGAACGGAGACGTCGAGTAACCAAAACAAATGCGTTAAACAAATTCGTACACGTTATTTATCAATTTAACTCTAGAAATAAAGGATATACAACGAGAAACAACGTTTGACAACCTTTAAACAGTTTTAATAACTATCTCAAAAATTATCGCTCTGATGCAAACAACTGATGATTTATCTACTTAAATTTGATGAACAAAACGACTTACGTATTTTAAACATGCTAACCTTTAGCCAGGTAAGCAAATTAAAAAAAAAACGCAATATGTAGGCTACACGAGAACGGAGACGTCGAGTAACCAAAACAAATGCGTTAAACAAATTCGTACACGTTATTTATCAATTTAACTCTAGAATTAAAGGATATACAACGAGAAACAACGTTTGACAACCTTTAAACAGTTTTAATAACTATCTCAAAAATTATCGCTCTGATGCAAACAACTGATGAGTTATCTACTTAAATATGATGAACAAAACGACTTACGTATTTTAAACATGCTAACCTTTAGCCAGGTAAGCAAATTAAAAAAAAAAACGCAATATGTAGGCTACACGAGAACGGAGACGTCGAGTAACCAAAACAAATGCGTTAAACAAATTCGTACACGTTATTTATCAATTTAACTCTAGAATTAAAGGATATACAACGAGAAACAACGTTTGACAACCTTTAAACAGTTTTAATAACTATCTCAAAAATTATCGCTCTGATGCAAACAACTGATGAGTTATCTACTTAAATATGATGAACAAAACGACTTACGTATTTTAAACATGCTAACCTTTAGCCAGGTAAGCAAATTAAAAAAAAAACGCAATATGTAGGCTACACGAGAACGGAGACGTCGAGTAACCAAAACAAATGCGTTAAACAAATTCGTACACGTTATTTATCAATTTAACTCTAGAATTAAAGGATATACAACGAGAAACAACGTTTGACAACCTTTAAACAGTTTTAATAACTATCTCAAAAATTATCGCTCTGATGCAAACAACTGATGAGTTATCTACTTAAATTTGATGAACAAAACGACTTACGTATTTTAAACATGCTAACCTTTAGCCCGGTAAGCAAATTAAAAAAAAACGCAATATGTAGGCTACACGAGAACGGAGACGTCGAGTAACCAAAACAAATGCGTTAAACAAATTCGTACACGTTATTTATCAATTTAACTCTAGAATTAAAGGATATACAACGAGAAACAACGTTTGACAACCTTTAAACAGTTTTAATAACTATCTCAAAAATTATCGCTCTGATGCAAACAACTGATGAGTTATCTACTTAAATATGATGAACAAAACGACTTACGTATTTTAAACATGCTAACCTTTAGCCAGGTAAGCAAATTAAAAAAAAAACGAAATATGTAGGCTACACGAGAACGGAGACGTCGAGTAACCAAAACAAATGCGTTAAACAAATTCGTACACGTTATTTATCAATTTAACTCTAGAATTAAAGTATATACAACGAGAAACAACGTTTGACAACCTTTAAACAGTTTTAATAACTATCTCAAAAATTGTCGCTCTGATGCAAACAACTGCTGAGTTATCTACTCAAATTTGTTGAACAAAACGACTTACGTATTTTAAACATGCTAACCTTTAGCCCGGTAAGCAAATTAAAAAAAAAACGCAATATGTAGGCTACACGAGAACGGAGACGTCGAGTAACCAAAACAAATGCGTTAAACAAATTCGTACACGTTATTTATCAATTTAACTCTAGAATTAAAGGATATACAACGAGAAACAACGTTTGACAACCTTTAAACAGTTTTAATAACTATCTCAAAAATTATCGCTCTGATGCAAACAACTGATGAGTTATCTACTTAAATATGATGAACAAAACGACTTACGTATTTTAAACATGCTAACCTTTAGCCAGGTAAGCAAATTAAAAAAAAAACGCAATATGTAGGCTACACGAGAACGGAGACGTCGAGTAACCAAAACAAATGCGTTAAACAAATTCGTACACGTTATTTATCAATTTAACTCTAGAATTAAAGGATATACAACGAGAAACAACGTTTGACAACCTTTAAACAGTTTTAATAACTATCTCAAAAATTATCGCTCTGATGCAAACAACTGATGAGTTATCTACTTAAATATGATGAACAAAACGACTTACGTATTTTAAACATGCTAACCTTTAGCCCGGTAAGCAAATTAAAAAAAAAACGCAATATGTAGGCTACACGAGAACGGAGACGTCGAGTAACCAAAACAAATGCGTTAAACAAATTCGTACACGTTATTTATCAATTTTACTCTAGAATTAAAGGATATACAACGAGAAACAACGTTTGACAACCTTTAAACAATTTTAATAACTATCTCAAAAATTGTCGCTCTCATGCAAACAACTGCTGAGTTATCTACTCAAATTTGTTGAACAAAACGACTTACGTATTTTAAACATGCTAACCTTTAGCCCGGTAAGCAAATTAAAAAAAAAACGCAATATGTAGGCTACACGAGAACGGAGACGTCGAGTAACCAAAACAAATGCGTTAAACAAATTCGTACACGTTATTTATCAATTTAACTCTAGAATTAAAGGATATACAACGAGAAACAACGTTTGACAACCTTTAAACAGTTTTAATAACTATCTCAAAAATTATCGCTCTGATGCAAACAACTGATGAGTTATCTACTTAAATATGATGAACAAAACGACTTACTTATTTTAAACATGCTAACCTTTAGCCAGGTAAGCAAATTAAAAAAAAAACGCAATATGTAGGCTACACGAGAACGGAGACGTCGAGTAACCAAAACAAATGCGTTAAACAAATTCGTACACGTTATTTATCAATTTAACTCTAGAATTAAAGGATATACAACGAGAAACAACGTTTGACAACCTTTAAACAGTTTTAATAACTATCTCAAAAATGATCGCTCTGATGCAAACAACTGATGAGTTATCTACATAAATATGATGAACAAAACGACTTACGTATTTTAAACATGCTAACCTTTAGCCAGGTAAGCAAATTAAAAAAAAAACGCAATATGTAGGCTACACGAGAACGGAGACGTCGAGTAACCAAAACAAATGCGTTAAACAAATTCGTACACGTTATTTATCAATTTAACTCTAGAATTAAAGGATATACAACGAGAAACAACGTTTGACAACCTTTAAACAGTTTTAATAACTATCTCAAAAATTATCGCTCTGATGCAAACAACTGATGAGTTATCTACTTAAATATGATGAACAAAACGACTTACGTATTTTAAACATGCTAACCTTTAGCCAGGTAAGCAAATTAAAAAAAAAACGCAATATGTAGGCTACACGAGAACGGAGACGTCGAGTAACCAAAACAAATGCGTTAAACAAATTCGTACACGTTATTTATCAATTTAACTCTAGAATTAAAGGATATACAACGAGAAACAACGTTTGACAACCTTTAAACAGTTTTAATAACTATCTCAAAAATTGTCGCTCTGATGCAAACAACTGCTGAGTTATCTACTCAAATTTGTTGAACAAAACGACTTACGTATTTTAAACATGCTAATCTTTAGCCCGGTAAGCAAATTAAAAAAAAAAAGCAATATGTAGGCTACACGAGAACGGAGACGTCGAGTAACCAAAACAAATGCGTTAAACAAATTCGTACACGTTATTTATCAATTTAACTCTAGAATTAAAGGATATACAACGAGAAACAACGTTTGACAACCTTTAAACAGTTTTAATAACTATCTCAAAAATTATCGCTCTGATGCAAACAACTGATGAGTTATCTACTTAAATATGATGAACAAAACGACTTACGTATTTTAAACATGCTAACCTTTAGCCAGGTAAGCAAATTAAAAAAAAAACGCAATATGTAGGCTACACGAGAACGGAGACGTCGAGTAACCAAAACAAATGCGTTAAACAAATTCGTACACGTTATTTATCAATTTAACTCTAGAATTAAAGTATATACAACGAGAAACAACGTTTGACAACCTTTAAACAGTTTTAATAACTATCTCAAAAATTGTCGCTCTGATGCAAACAACTGCTGAGTTATCTACTCAAATTTGTTGAACAAAACGACTTACGTATTTTAAACATGCTAACCTTTAGCCCGGTAAGCAAATTAAAAAAAAAACGCAATATGTAGGCTACACGAGAACGGAGACGTCGAGTAACCAAAACAAATGCGTTAAACAAATTCGTACACGTTATTTATCAATTTAACTCTAGAATTAAAGGATATACAACGAGAAACAACGTTTGACAACCTTTAAACAATTTTAATAACTATCTCAAAAATTATCGCTCTGATGCAAACAACTGATGAGTTATCTACTTAAATATGATGAACAAAACGACTTACGTATTTTAAACATGCTAACCTTTAGCCCGGTCAGCAAATTAAAAAAAAAAAGCAATATGTAGGCTACACGAGAACGGAGACGTCGAGTAACCAAAACAAATGCGTTAAACAAATTCGTACACGTTATTTATCAATTTAACTCTAGAATTAAAGGATATACAACGAGAAACAACGTTTGACAACCTTTAAACAGTTTTAATAACTATCTTAAAAATTATCGCTCTGATGCAAACAACTGATGAGTTATCTACTTAAATTTGTTGAACAAAACGACTTACGTATTTTAAACATGCTAACCTTTAGCCCGGTAAGCAAATTAAAAAAAAAACGCAATATGTAGGCTACACGAGAACAGAGACGTCGAGTAACCAAAACAAATGCGTTAAACAAATTCGTACACGTTATTTATCAATTTAACTCTAGAATTAAAGGATATACAACGAGAAACAACGTTTGACAACCTTTAAACTGTTTTAATAACTATCTCAAAAATTATCGCTCTGATACAAACAACTGATGAGTTATCTACTTAAATATGATGAACAAAACGACTTACGTATTTTAAACATGCTAACCTTTAGCCCGGTAAGCAAATTAAAAAAAAAAACGCAATATGTGGGCTACACGAGAACGGAGACGTCGAGTAACCAAAACAAATGCGTTAAACAAATTCGTACACGTTATTTATCAATTTAACTCTAGAATTAAAGGATATACAACGAGAAACAACGTTTGACAACCTTTAAACAGTTTTAATAACTATCTCAAAAATTATCGCTCTGATGCAAACAACTGATGAGTTATCTACTTAAATATGATGAACAAAACGTCTTACGTATTTTAAACATGCTAACCTTTAGCCAGGTAAGCAAATTAAAAAAAAACGCAATATGTAGGCTACACGAGAACGGAGACGTCGAGTAACCAAAACAAATGCGTTAAACAAATTCGTACACGTTATTTATCAATTTAACTCTAGAATTAAAGGATATACAACGAGAAACAACGTTTGACAACCTTTAAACAGTTTTAATAACTATCTCAAAAATTATCGCTCTGATGCAAACAACTGATGAGTTATCTACTCAAATTTGTTGAACAAAACGACTTACGTATTTTAAACATGCTAACCTTTAGCCCGGTAAGCAAATTAAAAAAAAAAACGCAATATGTAGGCTACACGAGAACGGAGACGTCGAGTAACCAAAACAAATGCGTTAAACAAATTCGTACACGTTATTTATCAATTTAACTCTAGAATTAAAGGATATACAACGAGAAACTACGTTTGACAACCTTTAAACAGTTTTAATAACTATCTCAAAAATTATCGCTCTGATGCAAACAACTGATGAGTTATCTACTTAAATATGATGAACAAAACGACTTACGTATTTTAAACATGCTAACCTTTAGCCAGGTAAGCAAATTAAAAAAAAAACGCAATATGTAGGCTACACGAGAACGGAGACGTCGAGTAACCAAAACAAATGCGTTAAACAAATTCGTACACGTTATTTATCAATTTAACTCTAGAATTAAAGGATATACAACGAGAAACAACGTTTGACAACCTTTAAACAATTTTAATAACTATCTCAGAAATTGTCGCTCTGATGCAAACAACTGCTGAGTAATCTACTCAAATTTGTTGAACATAACGACTTACGTATTTTAAACATGCTAACCTTTAGCCCGCTAAGCAAATTAAAAAAAAAACGCAATATGTAGGCTACACGAGAACGGAGACGTCGAGTAACCAAAACAAATGCGTTAAACAAATTCGTACACGTTATTTATCAATTTAACTCTAGAATTAAAGGATATACAACGAGAAACAACGTTTGACAACCTTTAAACAGTTTTAATAACTATCTCAAAAATTGTCGCTCTGATGCAAACAACTGATGAGTTATCTACTTAAATTTGATGAACAAAACGACTTACGTATTTTAAACATGCTAACCTTTAGCCCGGTAAGCAAATTAAAAAAAAAACGCAATATGTAGGCTACACGAGAACGGAGACGTCGAGTAACCAAAACAAATGCGTTAAACAAATTCGTACACGTTATTTATCAATTTAACTCTTGAATTAAAGGATATACAACGAGAAACAACGTTTGACAACCTTTAAACAGTTTTAATAACTATCTCAAAAATTATCGCTCTGATGCAAACAACTGATGAGTTATCTACTTAAATATGATGAACAAAACGACTTACGTATTTTAAACATGCTAACCTTTAGCCAGGTAAGCAAATTAAAAAAAAAACGCAATATGTAGGCTACACGAGAACGGAGACGTCGAGTAACCAAAACAAATGCGTTAAACAAATTCGTACACGTTATTTATCAATTTAACTCTAGAATTAAAGGATATACAACGAGAAACAACGTTTGACAACCTTTAAACAATTTTAATAACTATCTCAAAAATTGTCGCTCTGATGCAAACAACTGCTGAGTTATCTACTCAAATTTGTTGAACAAAACGACTTACGTATTTTAAACATGCTAACCTTTAGCCCGGTAAGCAAATTAAAAAAAAACGCAATATGTAGGCTACACGAGAACGGAGACGTCGAGTAACCAAAACAAATGCGTTAGACAAATTCGTACACGTTATTTATCAA
Organism: Eurosta solidaginis; assembly: GCF_040869045.1. Lineage (NCBI taxonomy): Eukaryota > Metazoa > Arthropoda > Insecta > Diptera > Tephritidae > Eurosta > Eurosta solidaginis. The sequence continues at coordinate 20,210 of NW_027137069.1, read as the reverse complement.
TTTAACTCTAGAATTAAAGGATATACAACGAGAAACAACGTTTGACAACCTTTAAACAGTTTTAATAACTATCTCAAAAATTATCGCTCTGATGCAAACAACTGATGAGTTATCTACTTAAATTTGATGAACAAAACGACTTACGTATTTTAAACATGCTAACCTCTAGCCAGGTAAGCAAATTAAAAAAAAAACGCAATATGTAGGCTACACGAGAACGGAGACGTCGAGTAACCAAAACAAATGCGTTAAACAAATTCGTACACGTTATTTATCAATTTAACTCTAGAATTAAAGGATATACAACGAGAAACAACGTTTGACAACCTTTAAACAGTTTTAATAACTATCTCAAAAATTATCGCTCTGATGCAAACAACTGATGAGTTATCTACTTAAATTTGATGAACAAAACGACTTACGTATTTTAAACATGCTAACCTTTAGCCAGGTAAGCAAATTAAAAAAAAACGCAATATGTAGGCTACACGAGAACGGAGACGTCGAGTAACCAAAACAAATGCGTTAAACAAATTCGTACACGTTATTTATCAATTTAACTCTAGAATTAAAGGATATACAACGAGAAACAACGTTTGACAACCTTTAAACAGTTTTAATAACTATCTCAAAAATTGTCGCTCTGATGCAAACAACTGATGAGTTATCTACTTAAATTTGATGAACAAAACGACTTACGTATTTTAAACATGCTAACCTTTAGCTCGGTAAGCAAATTAAAAAAAAAACGCAATATGTAGGCTACACGAGAACGGAGACGTCGAGTAACCAAAACAAATGCGTTAAACAAATTCGTACACGTTATTTATCAATTTAACTCTAGAATTAAAGGATATACAACGAGAAACAACGTTTGACAACCTTTAAACAATTTTAATAACTATCTCAAAAATTATCGCTCTGATGCAAACAACTGATGAGTTATCTACTTAAATTTGATGAACAAAACGACTTACGTATTTTAAACATGCTAACCTTTAGCCCGGTAAGCAAATTAAAAAAAAAACGCAATATGTAGGCTACACGAGAACGGAGACGTCGAGTAACCAAAACAAATGCGTTAAACAAATTCGTACACGTTATTTATCAATTTAACTCTAGAATTAAAGGATATACAACGAGAAACAACGTTTGACAACCTTTAAACAATTTTAATAACTATCTCAAAAATTATCGCTCTGATGCAAACAACTGATGAGTTATCTACTTAAATTTGATGAACAAAACGACTTACGTATTTTAAACATGCTAACCTTTAGCCCGGTAAGCAAATTAAAAAAAAAAACGCAATATGTAGGCTACACGAGAACGGAGACGTCGAGTAACCAAAACAAATACGTTAAACAAATTCGTACACGTTATTTATCAATTTAACTCTAGGATTAAAGGATATACAACGAGAAACAACGTTTGACAACCTTTAAACAGTTTTAATAACTATCTCAAAAATTATCGCTCTGATGCAAACAACTGATGAGTTATCTACTTAAATATGATGAACAAAACGACTTACGTATTTTAAACATGCTAACCTTTAGCCCGGTAAGCAAATTAAAAAAAAAACGCAATATGTAGGCTACACGAGAACGAGAGACGTCGAGTAACCAAAACAAATGCGTTAAACAAATTCGTACACGTTATTTATCAATTTAACTCTAGAATTAAAGGATATACAACGAGAAACAACGTTTGACAACCTTTAAACAGTTTTAATAACTATCTCAAAAATTGTCGCTCTGATGCAAACAACTGATGAGTTATCTACTTAAATTTGATGAACAAAACGACTTACGTATTTTAAACATGCTAACCTTTAGCCCGGTAAGCAAATTAAAAAAAAAAACGCAATATGTAGGCTACACGAGAACGGAGACGTCGAGTAACCAAAACAAATGCGTTAAACAAATTCGTACACGTTATTTATCAATTTAACTCTAGAATTAAAGGATATACAACGAGAAACAACGTTTGACAACCTTTAAACAGTTTTAATAACTATCTCAAAAATTATCGCTCTGATGCAAACAACTGATGAGTTATCTACTTAAATATGATGAACAAAACGACTTACGTATTTTAAACATGCTAACCTTTAGCCAGGTAAGCAAATTAAAAAAAAAACGCAATATGTAGGCTACACGAGAACGGAGACGTCGAGTAACCAAAACAAATGCGTTAAACAAATTCGTACACGTTATTTATCAATTTAACTCTAGAATTAAAGTATATACAACGAGAAACAACGTTTGACAACCTTTAAACAGTTTTAATAACTATCTCAAAAATTGTCGCTCTGATGCAAACAACTGCTGAGTTATCTACTCAAATTTGTTGAACAAAACGACTTACGTATTTTAAACATGCTAACCTTTAGCCCGGTAAGCAAATTAAAAAAAAAACGCAATATGTAGGCTACACGAGAACGGAGACGTCGAGTAACCAAAACAAATGCGTTAAACAAATTCGTACACGTTATTTATCAATTTAACTCTAGAATTAAAGGATATACAACGAGAAACAACGTTTGACAACCTTTAAACAGTTTTAATAACTATCTCAAAAATTATCGCTCTGATGCAAACAACTGATGAGTTATCTACTTCAATATGATGAACAAAACGACTTACGTATTTTAAACATGCTAACCTTTAGCCAGGTAAGCAAATTAAAAAAAAAAAACGCAATATGTAGGCTACACGAGAACGGAGACGTCGAGTAACCAAAACAAATGCGTTAAACAAATTCGTACACGTTATTTATCAATTTAACTCTAGAATTAAAGGATATACAACGAGAAACAACGTTTGACAACCTTTAAACAGTTTTAATAACTATCTCAAAAATTATCGCTCTGATGCAAACAACTGATGAGTTATCTACTTAAATATGATGAACAAAACGACTTACGTATTTTAAACATGCTAACCTTTAGCCCGGTAAGCAAATTAAAAAAAAAAACGCAATATGTAGGCTACACGAGAACGGAGACGTCGAGTAACCAAAACAAATGCGTTAAACAAATTCGTACACGTTATTTATCAATTTAACTCTAGAATTAAAGGATATACAACGAGAAACAACGTTTGACAACCTTTAAACAATTTTAATAACTATCTCAAAAATTGTCGCTCTAATGCAAACAACTGCTGAGTTATCTACTCAAATTTGTTGAACAAAACGACTTACGTATTTTAAACATGCTAACCTTTAGCCCGGTAAGCAAATTAAAAAAAAAAACGCAATATGTAGGCTACACGAGAACGGAGACGTCGAGTAACCAAAACAAATGCGTTAAACAAATTCGTACACGTTATTTATCAATTTAACTCTAGAATTAAAGGATATACAACGAGAAACAACGTTTGACAACCTTTAAACAGTTTTAATAACTATCTCAAAAATTATCGCTCTGATGCAAACAACTGATGAGTTATCTACTTAAATATGATGAACAAAACGACTTACGTATTTTAAACATGCTAACCTTTAGCCAGGTAAGCAAATTAAAAAAAAAACGCAATATGTAGGCTACACGAGAACGGAGACGTCGGGTAACCAAAACAAATGCGTTAAACAAATTCGTACACGTTATTTATCAATTTAACTCTAGAATTAAAGGATATACAACGAGAAACAACGTTTGACAACCTTTAAACAGTTTTAATAACTATCTCAAAAATTATCGCTCTGATGCAAACAACTGATGAGTTATCTACTTAAATATGATGAACAAAACGACTTACGTATTTTAAACATGCTAACCTTTAGCCAGGTAAGCAAATTAAAAAAAAAACGCAATATGTAGGCTACACGAGAACGGAGACGTCGAGTAACCAAAACAAATGCGTTAAACAAATTCGTACACGTTATTTATCAATTTAACTCTAGAATTAAAGGATATACAACGAGAAACAACGTTTGACAACCTTTAAACAGTTTTAATAACTATCTCAAAAATTATCGCTCTGATGCAAACAACTAATGAGTTATCTACTTAAATATGATGAACAAAACGACTTATGTATTTTAAACATGCTAACCTTTAGCCAGGTAAGCAAATTAAAAAAAAAACGCAATATGTAGGCTACACGAGAACGGAGACGTCGAGTAACCAAAACAAATGCGTTAAACAAATTCGTACACGTTATTTATCAATTTAACTCTAGAATTAAAGGATATACAACGAGAAACAACGTTTGACAACCTTTAAACAGTTTTAATAACTATCTCAAAAATTGTCGCTCTGATGCAAACAACTGCTGAGTTATCTACTCAAATTTGTTGAACAAAACGACTTACGTATTTTAAACATGCTAACCTTTAGCCCGGTAAGCAAATTAAAAAAAAAACGCAATATGTAGGCTACACGAGAACGGAGACGTCGAGTAACCAAAACAAATGCGTTAAACAAATTCGTACACGTTATTTATCAATTTAACTCTAGAATTAAAGGATATACAACGAGAAACAACGTTTGACAACCTTTAAACAATTTTAATAACTATCTCAAAAATTGTCGCTCTGATGCAAACAACTGCTGAGTTATCTACTCAAATTTGTTGAACAAAACGACTTACGTATTTTAAACATGCTAACCTTTAGCCCGGTAAGCAAATTAAAAAAAAAACGCAATATGTAGGCTACACGAGAACGGAGACGTCGAGTAACCAAAACAAATGCGTTAAACAAATTCGTACACGTTATTTATCAATTTAACTCTAGAATTAAAGGATATACAACGAGAAACAACGTTTGACAACCTTTAAACAGTTTTAATAACTATCTCAAAAATTGTCGCTCTGATGCAAACAACTGATGAGTTATCTACTTAAATTTGATGAACAAAACGACTTACGTATTTTAAACATGCTAACCTTTAGCCCGGTAAGCAAATTAAAATAAAAACGCAATATGTAGGCTACACGAGAACGGAGACGTCGAGTAACCAAAACAAATGCGTTAAACAAATTCGTACACGTTATTTATCAATTTAACTCTAGAATTAAAGGATATACAACGAGAAACAACGTTTGACAACCTTTAAACAGTTTTAATAACTATCTCAAAAATTATCGCTCTGATGCAAACAACTGATGAGTTATCTACTTAAATATGATGAACAAAACGACTTACGTATTTTAAGCATGCTAACCTTTAGCCCGGTAAGCAAATTAAAAAAAAAACGCAATATGTAGGCTACACGAGAACGGAGACGTCGAGTAACCAAAACAAATGCGTTAGACAAATTCGTACACGTTATTTATCAATTTAACTCTAGAATTAAAGGATATACAACGAGAAACAACGTTTGACAACCTTTAAACAATTTTAATAACTATCTCAAAAATTATCGCTCTGATGCAAACAACTGATGAGTTATCTACTTAAATTTGATGAACAAAACGACTTACGTATTTTAAACATGCTAACCTTTAGCCCGGTAAGCAAATTAAAAAAAAAACGCAATATGTAGGCTACACGAGAACGGAGACGTCGAGTAACCAAAACAAATGCGTTAAACAAATTCGTACACGTTATTTATCAATTTAACTCTAGAATTAAAGGATATACAACGAGAAACAACGTTTGACAACCTTTAAACAATTTTAATAACTATCTCAAAAATTATCGCTCTGATGCAAACAACTGATGAGTTATCTACTTAAATTTGATGAAAAAAACGACTTACGTATTTTAAACATGCTAACCTTTAGCCCGGTAAGCAAATTAAAAAAAAAACGCAATATGTAGGCTACACGAGAACGGAGACGTCGAGTAACCAAAACAAATACGTTAAACAAATTCGTACACGTTATTTATCAATTTAACTCTAGGATTAAAGGATATACAACGAGAAACAACGTTTGACAACCTTTAAACAGTTTTAATAACTATCTCAAAAATTATCGCTCTGATGCAAACAACTGATGAGTTATCTACTTAAATATGATGAACAAAACGACTTACGTATTTTAAACATGCTAACCTTTAGCCCGGTAAGCAAATTAAAAAAAAAACGCAATATGTAGGCTACACGAGAACGGAGACGTCGAGTAACCAAAACAAATGCGTTAAACAAATTCGTACACGTTATTTATCAATTTAACTCTAGAATTAAAGGATATACAACGAGAAACAACGTTTGACAACTTTTAAACAGTTTTAATAACTATCTCAAAAATTGTCGCTCTGATGCAAACAACTGATGAGTTATCTACTTAAATTTGATGAACAAAACGACTTACGTATTTTAAACATGCTAACCTTTAGCCCGGTAAGCAAATTAAAAAAAAAACGCAATATGTAGGCTACACGAGAACGGTGACGTCGAGTAACCAAAACAAATGCGTTAAACAAATTCGTACACGTTATTTATCAATTTAACTCTAGAATTAAAGGATATACAACGAGAAACAACGTTTGACAACCTTTAAACAGTTTTAATAACTATCTCAAAAATTATCGCTCTGATGCAAACAGCTGATGAGTTATCTACTTAAATATGATGAACAAAACGACTTACGTATTTTAAACATGCTAACCTTTAGCCAGGTAAGCAAATTAAAAAAAAAACGCAATATGTAGGCTACACGAGAACGGAGACGTCGAGTAACCAAAACAAATGCGTTAAACAAATTCGTACACGTTATTTATCAATTTAACTCTAGAATTAAAGTATATACAACGAGAAACAACGTTTGACAACCTTTAAACAGTTTTAATAACTATCTCAAAAATTGTCGCTCTGATGCAAACAACTGCTGAGTTATCTACTCAAATTTGTTGAACAAAACGACTTACGTATTTTAAACATGCTAACCTTTAGCCCGGTAAGCAAATTAAAAAAAAAACGCAATATGTAGGCTACACGAGAACGGAGACGTCGAGTAACCAAAACAAATGCGTTAAACAAATTCGTACACGTTATTTATCAATTTAACTCTAGAATTAAAGGATATACAACGAGAAACAACGTTTGACAACCTTTAAACAGTTTTAATAACTATCTCAAAAATTATCGCTCTGATGCAAACAACTGATGAGTTATCTACTTAAATTTGATGAACAAAACGACTTACGTATTTTAAACATGCTAACCTTTAGCCCGGTAAGCAAATTAAAAAAAAAACGCAATATGTAGGCTACACGAGAACGGAGACGTCGAGTAACCAAAACAAATGCGTTAAACAAATTCGTACACGTTATTTATCAATTTAACTCTAGAATTAAAGGATATACAACGAGAAACAACGTTTGACATCCTTTAAACAATTTTAATAACTATCTCAAAAATTATCGCTCTGATGCAAACAACTGATGAGTTATCTACTTAAATATGATGAACAAAACGACTTACGTATTTTAAACATGCTAACCTTTAGCCAGGTAAGCAAATTAAAAAAAAAACGCAATATGTAGGCTACACGAGAACGGAGACGTCGAGTAACCAAAACAAATGCGTTAAACAAATTCGTACACGTTATTTATCAATTTAACTCTAGAATTAAAGTATATACAACGAGAAACAACGTTTGACAACCTTTAAACAGTTTTAATAACTATCTCAAAAATTGTCGCTCTGATGCAAACAACTGCTGAGTTATCTACTCAAATTTGTTGAACAAAACGACTTACGTATTTTAAACATGCTAACCTTTAGCCCGGTAAGCAAATTAAAAAAAAAACGCAATATGTAGGCTACACGAGAACGGAGACGTCTAGTAACCAAAACAAATGCGTTAAACAAATTCGTACACGTTATTTATCAATTTAACTCTAGAATTAAAGGATATACAACGAGAAACAACGTTTGACAACCTTTAAACAGTTTTAATAACTATCTCAAAAATTATCGCTCTGATGCAAACAACTGATGAGTTATCTACTTCAATATGATGAACAAAACGACTTACGTATTTTAAACATGCTAACCTTTAGCCAGGTAAGCAAATTAAAAAAAAAAACGCAATATGTAGGCTACACGAGAACGGAGACGTCGAGTAACCAAAACAAATGCGTTAAACAAATTCGTACACGTTATTTATCAATTTAACTCTAGAATTAAAGGATATACAACGAGAAACAACGTTTGACAACCTTTAAACAGTTTTAATAACTATCTCAAAAATTATCGCTCTGATGCAAACAACTGATGAGTTATCTACTTAAATATGATGAACAAAACGACTTACGTATTTTAAACATGCTAACCTTTAGCCCGGTAAGCAAATTAAAAAAAAAACGCAATATGTAGGCTACACGAGAACGGAGACGTCGAGTAACCAAAACAAATGCGTTAAACAAATTCGTACACGTTATTTATCAATTTAACTCTAGAATTAAAGGATATACAACGAGAAACAACGTTTGACAATCTTTAAACAATTTTAATAACTATCTCAAAAATTGTCGCTCTCATGCAAACAACTGCTGAGTTATCTACTCAAATTTGTTGAACAAAACGACTTACGTATTTTAAACATGCTAACCTTTAGCCCGGTAAGCAAATTAAAAAAAAAACGCAATATGTAGGCTACACGAGAACGGAGACGTCGAGTAACCAAAACAAATGCGTTAAACAAATTCGTACACGTTATTTATCAATTTAACTCTAGAATTAAAGGATATACAACGAGAAACAACGTTTGACAACCTTTAAACAGTTTTAATAACTATCTCAAAAATTATCGCTCTGATGCAAACAACTGATGAGTTATCTACTTAAATATGATGAACAAAACGACTTACGTATTTTAAACATGCTAACCTTTAGCCAGGTAAGCAAATTAAAAAAAAAACGCAATATGTAGGCTACACGAGAACGGAGACGTCGGGTAACCAAAACAAATGCGTTAAACAAATTCGTACACGTTATTTATCAATTTAACTCTAGAATTAAAGGATATACAACGAGAAACAACGTTTGACAACCTTTAAACAGTTTTAATAACTATCTCAAAAATTATCGCTCTGATGCAAACAACTGATGAGTTATCTACTTAAATATGATGAACAAAACGACTTACGTATTTTAAACATGCTAACCTTTAGCCAGGTAAGCAAATTAAAAAAAAAACGCAATATGTAGGCTACACGAGAACGGAGACGTCGAGTAACCAAAACAAATGCGTTAAACAAATTCGTACACGTTATTTATCAATTTAACTCTAGAATTAAAGGATATACAACGAGAAACAACGTTTGACAACCTTTAAACAGTTTTAATAACAATCTCAAAAATTATCGCTCTGATGCAAACAACTGATGAGTTATCTACTTAAATATGATGAACAAAACGACTTACGTATTTTAAACATGCTAACCTTTAGCCAGGTAAGCAAATTAAAAAAAAAACGCAATATGTAGGCTACACGAGAACGGAGACGTCGAGTAACCAAAACAAATGCGTTAAACAAATTCGTACACGTTATTTATCAATTTAACTCTAGAATTAAAGGATATACAACGAGAAACAACGTTTGACAACCTTTAAACAGTTTTAATAACTATCTCAAAAATTGTCGCTCTGATGCAAACAACTGCTGAGTTATCTACTCAAATTTGTTGAACAAAACGACTTACGTATTTTAAACATGCTAACCTTTAGCCCGGTAAGCAAATTAAAAAAAAAACGCAATATGTAGGCTACACGAGAACGGAGACGTCGAGTAACCAAAACAAATGCGTTAAACAAATTTGTACACGTTATTTATCAATTTAACTCTAGAATTAAAGGATATACAACGAGAAACAACGTTTGACAACCTTTAAACAATTTTAATAACTATCTCAAAAATTGTCGCTCTGATGCAAACAACTGCTGAGTTATCTACTCAAATTTGTTGAACAAAACGACTTACGTATTTTAAACATGCTAACCTTTAGCCCGGTAAGCAAATTAAAAAAAAAACGCAATATGTAGGCTACACGAGAACGGAGACGTCGAGTAACCAAAACAAATGCGTTAAACAAATTCGTACACGTTATTTATCAATTTAACTCTAGAATTAAAGGATATACAACGAGAAACAACGTTTGACAACCTTTAAACAGTTTTAATAACTATCTCAAAAATTGTCGCTCTGATGCAAACAACTGATGAGTTATCTACTTAAATTTGATGAACAAAACGACTTACGTATTTTAAACATGCTAACCTTTAGCCCGGTAAGCAAATTAAAATAAAAACGCAATATGTAGGCTACACGAGAACGGAGACGTCGAGTAACCAAAACAAATGCGTTAAACAAATTCGTACACGTTATTTATCAATTTAACTCTAGAATTAAAGGATATACAACGAGAAACAACGTTTGACAACCTTTAAACAGTTTTAATAACTATCTCAAAAATTATCGCTCTGATGCAAACAACTGATGAGTTATCTACTTAAATATGATGAACAAAACGACTTACGTATTTTAAGCATGCTAACCTTTAGCCCGGTAAGCAAATTAAAAAAAAAACGCAATATGTAGGCTACACGAGAACGGAGACGTCGAGTAACCAAAACAAATGCGTTAGACAAATTCGTACACGTTATTTATCAATTTAACTCTAGAATTAAAGGATATACAACGAGAAACAACGTTTGACAACCTTTAAACAATTTTAATAACTATCTCAAAAATTATCGCTCTGATGCAAACAACTGATGAGTTATCTACTTAAATTTGATGAACAAAACGACTTACGTATTTTAAACATGCTAACCTTTAGCCCGGTAAGCAAATTAAAAAAAAAACGCAATATGTAGGCTACACGAGAACGGAGACGTCGAGTAACCAAAACAAATGCGTTAAACAAATTCGTACACGTTATTTATCAATTTAACTCTAGAATTAAAGGATATACAACGAGAAACAACGTTTGACAACCTTTAAACAATTTTAATAACTATCTCAAAAATTATCGCTCTGATGCAAACAACTGATGAGTTATCTACTTAAATTTGATGAACAAAACGACTTACGTATTTTAAACATGCTAACCTTTAGCCCGGTAAGCAAATTAAAAAAAAAACGCAATATGTAGGCTACACGAGAACGGAGACGTCGAGTAACCAAAACAAATACGTTAAACAAATTCGTACACGTTATTTATCAATTTAACTCTAGGATTAAAGGATATACAACGAGAAACAACGTTTGACAACCTTTAAACAGTTTTAATAACTATCTCAAAAATTATCGCTCTGATGCAAACAACTGATGAGTTATCTACTTAAATATGATGAACAAAACGACTTACGTATTTTAAACATGCTAACCTTTAGCCCGGTAAGCAAATTAAAAAAAAAACGCAATATGTAGGCTACACGAGAACGGAGACGTCGAGTAACCAAAACAAATGCGTTAAACAAATTCGTACACGTTATTTATCAATTTAACTCTAGAATTAAAGGATATACAACGAGAAACAACGTTTGACAACTTTTAAACAGTTTTAATAACTATCTCAAAAATTGTCGCTCTGATGCAAACAACTGATGAGTTATCTACTTAAATTTGATGAACAAAACGACTTACGTATTTTAAACATGCTAACCTTTAGCCCGTAAGCAAATTAAAAAAAAAACGCAATATGTAGGCTACACGAGAACGGAGACGTCGAGTAACCAAAACAAATGCGTTAAACAAATTCGTACACGTTATTTATCAATTTAACTCTAGAATTAAAGGATATACAACGAGAAACAACGTTTGACAACCTTTAAACAGTTTTAATAACTATCTCAAAAATTATCGCTCTGATGCAAACAACTGATGAGTTATCTACTTAAATATGATGAACAAAACGACTTACGTATTTTAAACATGCTAACCTTTAGCCAGGTAAGCAAATTAAAAAAAAAACGCAATATGTAGGCTACACGAGAACGGAGACGTCGAGTAACCAAAACAAATGCGTTAACAAATTCGTACACGTTATTTATCAATTTAACTCTAGAATTAAAGTATATACAACGAGAAACAACGTTTGACAACCTTTAAACAGTTTTAATAACTATCTCAAAAATTGTCGCTCTGATGCAAACAACTGCTGAGTTATCTACTCAAATTTGTTGAACAAAACGACTTACGTATTTTAAACATGCTAACCTTTAGCCCGGTAAGCAAATTAAAAAAAAAACGCAATATGTAGGCTACACGAGAACGGAGACGTCGAGTAACCAAAACAAATGCGTTAAACAAATTCGTACACGTTATTTATCAATTTAACTCTAGAATTAAAGGATATACAACGAGAAACAACGTTTGACAACCTTTAAACAGTTTTAATAACTATCTCAAAAATTATCGCTCTGATGCAAACAACTGATGAGTTATCTACTTAAATATGATGAACAAAACGACTTACGTATTTTAAACATGCTAACCTTTAGCCAGGTAAGCAAATTAAAAAAAAACGCAATATGTAGGCTACACGAGAACGGAGACGTCGAGTAACCAAAACAAATGCGTTAAACAAATTCGTACACGTTATTTATCAATTTAACTCTAGAATTAAAGGATATACAACGAGAAACAACGTTTGACAACCTTTAAACAGTTTTAATAACTATCTCAAAAATTATCGCTCTGATGCAAACAACTGATGAGTTATCTACTTAAATATGATGAACAAAACAACTTACGTATTTTAAACATGCTAACCTTTAGCCCGGTAAGCAAATTAAAAAAAAAACGCAATATGTAGGCTACACGAGAACGGAGACGTCGAGTAACCAAAACAAATGCGTTAAACAAATTCGTACACGTTATTTATCAATTTAACTCTAGAATTAAAGGATATACAACGAGAAACAACGTTTGACAACCTTTAAACAATTTTAATAACTATCTCAAAAATTGTCGCTCTCATGCAAACAACTGCTGAGTTATCTACTCAAATTTGTTGAACAAAACGACTTACGTATTTTAAACATGCTAACCTTTAGCCCGGTAAGCAAATTAAAAAAAAAAACGCAATATGTAGGCTACACGAGAACGGAGACGTCGAGTAACCAAACAAATGCGTTAAACAAATTCGTACACGTTATTTATCAATTTAACTCTAGAATTAAAGGATATACAACGAGAAACAACGTTTGACAACCTTTAAACAGTTTTAATAACTATCTCAAAAATTATCGCTCTGATGCAAACAACTGATGAGTTATCTACTTAAATATGATGAACAAAACGACTTACGTATTTTAAACATGCTAACCTTTAGCCAGGTAAGCAAATTAAAAAAAAAACGCAATATGTAGGCTACACGAGAACGGAGACGTCGAGTAACCAAAACAAATGCGTTAAACAAATTCGTACACGTTATTTATCAATTTAACTCTAGAATTAAAGGATATACAACGAGAAACAACGTTTGACAACCTTTAAACAGTTTTAATAACTATCTCAAAAATTATCGCTCTGATGCAAACAACTGATGAGTTATCTACTTAAATATGATGAACAAAACGACTTACGTATTTTAAACATGCTAACCTTTAGCCAGTGTAAGCAAATTAAAAAAAAAACGCAATATGTAGGCTACACGAGAACGGAGACGTCGAGTAACCAAAACAAATGCGTTAAACAAATTCGTACACGTTATTTATCAATCTAACTCTAGAATTAAAGGATATACAACGAGAAACAACGTTTGACAACCTTTAAACAGTTTTAATAACTATCTCAAAAATTATCGCTCTGATGCAAACAACTGATGAGTTATCTACTTAAATATGATGAACAAAACGACTTACGTATTTTAAACATGCTAACCTTTAGCCAGGTAAGCAAATTAAAAAAAAAACGCAATATGTAGGCTACACGAGAACGGAGACGTCGAGTAACCAAAACAAATGCGTTAAACAAATTCGTACACGTTATTTATCAATTTAACTCTAGAATTAAAGGATATACAACGAGAAACAACGTTTGACAACCTTTAAACAGTTTTAATAACTATCTCAAAAATTATCGCTCTGATGCAAACAACTGATGAGTTATCTACTTAAATATGATGAACAAAACGACTTACGTATTTTAAGCATGCTAACCTTTAGCCCGGTAAGCAAATTAAAAAAAAAACGCAATATGTAGGCTACACGAGAACGGAGACGTCGAGTAACCAAAACAAATGCGTTAAACAAATTCGTACACGTTATTTATCAATTTAACTCTAGAATTAAAGGATATACAACGAGAAACAACGTTTGACAACCTTTAAACAGTTTTAATAACTATCTCAAAAATTATCGCTCTGATGCAAACAACTGATGAGTTATCTACTTAAATATGATGAACAAAACGACTTACGTATTTTAAACATGCTAACCTTTAGCCAGGTAAGCAAATTAAAAAAAAAACGCAATATGTAGGCTACACCGAGAACGGAGACGTCGAGTAACCAAAACAAATGCGTTAAACAAATTCGTACACTTATTTATCAATTTAACTCTAGAATTAAAGGATATACAACGAGAAACAACGTTTGACAACCTTTAAACAATTTTAATAACTATCTCAAAAATTGTCGCTCTGATGCAAACAACTGCTGAGTTATTCTACTCAAATTTGTTGAACAAAACGACTTACGTATTTTAAACATGCTAACCTTTAGCCCGGTAAGCAAATTAAAAAAAAACGCATATGTAGGCTACACGAGAACGGAGACGTCGAGTAACCAAATCAAATGCGTTAAACAAATTCGTACACGTTATTTATCAATTTAACTCTAGAATTAAAGGATATACAACGAGAAACAACGTTTGACAACCTTTAAACAGTTTTAATAACTATCTCAAAAATTATCGCTCTGATGCAAACAACTGATGAGTTATCTACTTAAATTTGATGAACAAAACGACTTACGTATTTTAAACATGCTAACCTTTAGCCAGGTAAGCAAATTAAAAAAAAACGCAATATGTAGGCTACACGAGAACGGAGACGTCGAGTAACCAAAACAAATGCGTTAAACAAATTCGTACACGTTATTTATCAATTTAACTCTAGAATTAAAGGATATACAACGAGAAACAACGTTTGACAACCTTTAAACAGTTTTAATAACTATCTCAAAATTGTCGCTCTGATGCAAACAACTGATGAGTTATCTACTTAAATTTGATGAGCAAAACGACTTACGTATTTTAAACATGCTAACCTTTAGCCCGGTAAGCAAATTAAAAAAAAAACGCAATATGTAGGCTACACGAGAACGGAGACGTCGAGTAACCAAAACAAATGCGTTAAACAAATTCGTACACGTTATTTATCAATTTAACTCTAGAATTAAAGGATATACAACGAGAAACAACGTTTGACAACCTTTAAACAATTTTAATAACTATCTCAAAAATTGTCGCTCTGATGCAAACAACTGCTGAGTTATCTACTCAAATTTGTTGAACAAAACGACTTACGTATTTTAAACATGCTAACCTTTAGCCCGGTAAGCAAATTAAAAAAAAAACGCAATATGTAGGCTACACGAGAACGGAGACGTCGAGTAACCAAAACAAATGCGTTAAACAAATTCGTACACGTTATTTATCAATTTAACTCTAGAATTAAAGGATATACAACGAGAAACAACGTTTGACAACCTTTAAACAGTTTTAATAACTATCTCAAAAATTATCGCTCTGATGCAAACAACTGATGAGTTATCTACTTAAATTTGATGAACAAAACGACTTACGTATTTTAAACATGCTAACCTTTAGCCCGGTAAGCAAATTAAAAAAAAACGCAATATGTAGGCTACACGAGAACGGAGACGTCGAGTAACCAAAACAAATGCGTTAAACAAATTCGTACACGTTATTTATCAATTTAACTCTAGAATTAAAGGATATACAACGAGAAACAACGTTTGACAACCTTTAAACAGTTTTAATAACTATCTCAAAAATTATCGCTCTGATGCAAACAACTGATGAGATATCTACTTAAATATGATGAACAAAACGACTTACGTATTTTAAACATGCTAACCTTTAGCCAGGTAAGCAAATTAAAAAAAAAACGCAATATGTAGGCTACACGAGAACGGAGACGTCGAGTAACCAAAACAAATGCGTTAAACAAATTCGTACACGTTATTTATCAATTTAACTCTAGAATTAAAGGATATACAACGAGAAACAACGTTTGACAACCTTTAACAGTTTAATAACTATCTCAAAAATTATCGCTCTGATGCAAACAACTGATGAGTTATCTACTTAAATATGATGAACAAAACGACTTACGTATTTTAAACATGCTAACCTTTAGCCAGGTAAGCAAATTAAAAAAAAAACGCAATATGTAGGCTACACGAGAACGGAGACGTCGAGTAACCAAAACAAATGCGTTAAACAAATTCGTACACGTTATTTATCAATTTAACTCTAGAATTAAAGGATATACAACGAGAAACAACGTTTGACAACCTTTAAACAGTTTTAATAACTATCTCAAAAATTATCGCTCTGATGCAAACAACTGATGAGTTATCTACTTAAATATGAGAACAAAACGACTTACGTATTTTAAACATGCTAACCTTTAGCCCGGTAAGCAAATTAAAAAAAAACGCAATATGTAGGCTACACGAGAACGGAGACGTCGAGTAACCAAAACAAATGCGTTAAACAAATTCGTACACGTTATTTATCAATTTAACTCTAGAATTAAAGGATATACAACGAGAAACAACGTTTGACAACCTTTAAACAATTTTAATAACTATCTCAAAAATTGTCGCTCTCATGCAAACAACTGCTGAGTTATCTACTCAAATTTGTTGAACAAAACGACTTACGTATTTTAAACATGCTAACCTTTAGCCGGTAAGCAAATTAAAAAAAAACGCAATATGTAGGCTACACGAGAACGGAGACGTCGAGTAACCAAAACAAATGCGTTAAACAAATTCGTACACGTTATTTATCAATTTAACTCTAGAATTAAAGGATATACAACGAGAAACAACGTTTGACAACCTTTAAACAGTTTTAATAACTATCTCAAAAATTATCGCTCTGATGCAAACAACTGATGAGTTATCTACTTAAATATGATGAACAAAACGACTTACGTATTTTAAACATGCTAACCTTTAGCCAGGTAAGCAAATTAAAAAAAAAACGCAATATGTAGGCTACACGAGAACGGAGACGTCGAGTAACCAAAACAAATGCGTTAAACAAATTCGTACACGTTATTTATCAATTTAACTCTAGAATTAAAGGATATACAACGAGAAACAACGTTTGACAACCTTTAAACAGTTTTAATAACTATCTCAAAAATTATCGCTCTGATGCAAACAACTGATGAGTTATCTACTTAAATATGATGAACAAAACGACTTACGTATTTTAAACATGCTAACCTTTAGCCAGGTAAGCAAATTAAAAAAAAACGCAATATGTAGGCTACACGAGAACGGAGACGTCGAGTAACCAAAACAAATGCATTAAACAAATTCGTACACGTTATTTATCAATTTAACTCTAGAATTAAAGGATATACAACGAGAAACAACGTTTGACAACCTTTAAACAGTTTTAATAACTATCTCAAAAATTATCGCTCTGATGCAAACAACTGATGAGTTATCTACTTAAATATGATGAACAAAACGACTTACGTATTTTTAAACATGCTAACCTTTAGCCAGGTAAGCAAATTAAAAAAAAAACGCAATATGTAGGCTACACGAGAACGGAGACGTCGAGTAACCAAAACAAATGCGTTAAACAAATTCGTACACGTTATTTATCAATTTAACTCTAGAATTAAAGGATATACAACGAGAAACAACGTTTGACAACCTTTAAACAGTTTTAATAACTATCTCAAAAATTGTCGCTCTGATGCAAACAACTGCTGAGTTATCTACTCAAATTTGTTGAACAAAACGACTTACGTATTTTAAACATGCTAACCTTTAGCCCGGTAAGCAAATTAAAAAAAAAACGCAATATGTAGGCTACACGAGAACGGAGACGTCGAGTAACCAAAACAAATGCGTTAAACAAATTCGTACACGTTATTTATCAATTTAACTCTAGAATTAAAGGATATACAACGAGAAACAACGTTTGACAACCTTTAAACAGTTTTAATAACTATCTCAAAAATTATCGCTCTGATGCAAACAACTGATGAGTTATCTACTTAAATATGATGAACAAAACGACCTACGTATTTTAAACATGCTAACCTTTAGCCAGGTAAGCAAATTAAAAAAAAAACGCAATATGTAGGCTACACGAGAACGGAGACGTCGAGTAACCAAAACAAATGCGTTAAACAAATTCGTACACGTTATTTATCAATTTAACTCTAGAATTAAAGATATACAACGAGAAACAACGTTTGACAACCTTTAAACAATTTTAATAACTATCTCAAAAATTGTCGCTCTGATGCAAACAACTGCTGAGTTATCTACTCAAATTTGTTGAACAAAACGACTTACGTATTTTAAACATGCTAACCTTTAGCCCGGTAAGCAAATTAAAAAAAAAACGCAATATGTAGGCTACACGAGAACGGAGACGTCGAGTAACCAAAACAAATGCGTTAAACAAATTCGTACACGTTATTATCAATTTAACTCTAGAATTAAAGGATATATAACGAGAAACAACGTTTGACAACCTTTAAACAGTTTTAATAACTATCTCAAAAATTGTCGCTCTGATGCAAACAACTGATGAGTTATCTACTTAAATTTGATGAACAAAACGACTTACGTATTTTAAACATGCTAACCTTTAGCCCGGTAAGCAAATTAAAAAAAAAACGCAATATGTAGGCTACACGAGAACGGAGACGTCGAGTAACCAAAACAAATGCGTTAAACAAATTCGTACACGTTATTTATCAATTTAACTCTAGAATTAAAGGATATACAACGAGAAACAACGTTTGACAACCTTTAAACAGTTTTAATAACTATCTCAAAAATTATCGCTCTGATGCAAACAACTGATGAGTTATCTACTTAAATATGATGAACAAAACGACTTACGTATTTTAAGCATGCTAACCTTTAGCCCGGTAAGCAAATTAAAAAAAAAAACGCAATATGTAGGCTACACGAGAACGGAGACGTCGAGTAACCAAAACAAATGCGTTAAACAAATTCGTACACGTTATTTATCAATTTAACTCTAGAATTAAAGGATATACAACGAGAAACAACGTTTGACAACCTTTAAACAATTTTAATAACTATCTCAAAAATTATCGCTCTGATGCAAACAACTGATGAGTTATCTACTTAAATTTGATGAACAAAACGACTTACGTATTTTAAACATGCTAACCTTTAGCCCGGTAAGCAAATTAAAAAAAAAACGCAATATGTAGGCTACACGAGAACGGAGACGTCGAGTAACCAAAACAAATGCGTTAAACAAATTCGTACACGTTATTTATCAATTTAACTCTAGAATTAAAGGATATACAACGAGAAACAACGTTTGACAACCTTTAAACAATTTTAATAACTATCTCAAAAATTATCGCTCTGATGCAAACAACTGATGAGTTATCTACTTAAATTTGATGAACAAAACGACTTACGTATTTTAAACATGCTAACCTTTAGCCCGGTAAGCAAATTAAAAAAAAAAACGCAATATGTAGGCTACACGAGAACGGAGACGTCGAGTAACCAAAACAAATACGTTAAACAAATTCGTACACGTTATTTATCAATTTAACTCTAGGATTAAAGGATATACAACGAGAAACAACGTTTGACAACCTTTAAACAGTTTTAATAACTATCTCAAAAATTATCGCTCTGATGCAAACAACTTATGAGTTATCTACTTAAATATGATGAACAAAACGACTTACGTATTTTAAACATGCTAACTTTAGCCCGGTAAGCAAATTAAAAAAAAAACGCAATATGTAGGCTACACGAGAACGGAGACGTCGAGTAACCAAAACAAATGCGTTAAACAAATTCGTACACGTTATTTATCAATTTAACTCTAGAATTAAAGGATATACAACGAGAAACAACGTTTGACAACCTTTAAACAGTTTTAATAACTATCTCAAAAATTGTCGCTCTGATGCAAACAACTGATGAGTTATCTACTTAAATTTGATGAACAAAACGACTTACGTATTTTAAACATGCTAACCTTTAGCCCGGTAAGCAAATTAAAAAAAACCAACGCA